>NW_019734350.1:1214577-1216661 GCF_002891405.2 Cryptotermes secundus
TGGTGGAATGAAGATTGGCAGGGGAAACCGAAGTACTCGGAGAAAACCTGCCCCAGCGCCACTTTGTCCACCACAAATCCCACTTGACTAGACCCGGAATCGAGCCCGGGCCGCTGCTGTGGGAAGCCAGCGACTAACCGCTTGAGCTATGGCGCGTTTATATTAAATTGAACAGATAATTCTGTTTAAGGTAAAGGTAAAACTGTCCCTGCAACAGGCCGTGGAGGCGCATAGGGTTGTGAAACGTCGAGGCTCCAACAATTTCTAGACAATAGGCTCACAGGTGGTGGTGGGGTCAGCGTTACGCGCCGGCCACCCTTTACCCCCAGAAAGATTCCTGGTAGTCATTTCTGTTAGAGGCTGACTAGACCCCAGGGCCATATTGTGGCCGGAAGGATTAGGTCAATCGAAAAATCCAGTGGCCCCATCGGGAATCGAACCCGCGACTTTCCGGCTTATAGCGTAGTGCCTCAACCAACTACGCTACCGCGTGCCCAATTCTGGCTATTTAGGCAAATCCTTTGGGAGCCATTCGTAACAATTTTTCTATAATTCGCTATCGTTTTAGGTAATAAAACTGAATCTTCTATCTCGCCGTTCTTTCTTGCTACTTGCCTATTCTGGTCTATACCAGTTCAGTTTACAGGATGATGCAAGAAGACAGTCTGAAATGCAAATGCTAAGGATGTAAAAGCAAGAACAATCGGTTTCAGAGCAGTATTTATCATTCGTAGTATGGAAACTATTAACCGACTCAAAATGAAAACACGAAGGGAAGTAACAGTTTCATACGTCACACTAGTTAGAAGTTACAGACGGGCTGAAATTAAGGCGCAAACCACGGTATTTGGAATTGTCTTAATACGAATAACATGGATTGGGATAGACCATGGAATAAGACAGCGTTGCCTATAGACTCCCAAACACTTCTAGTCAGAGGCTACCCCGATGTCAATAAAAAGATTTACACAAAATTCTGAGTGCTGTTGTTTGTTGTATTTGTATTAGGCGGCGAACAAAGGAAGGGCAGACAGACATGGCCCCCACACAATGCATTCCTTTTTTTTTAATGCCAAAATTACTCGTAGTATTGATTTCCAATTTCAGAAAGTTGATTCGGTTGTTAGTTTTGTTGTGGCATATGTCTTCCAGGTTGCCCTTAATTTGTGGTACGGAGTACACATTTCTGTTGTTTTACGTGATTATAGTGTTAAAGTTTGGCCATTACACTGTTTGAGTGTTTGTCTCTGTTTCGGTGATTACGTATTCTTACCTTGCTCGTTGAAGATATTAGGGAAGAAGTCTGTGTGTGACCGAGGTTGCTGACAGATTCGAGATGTCTGCGATGTGGGTGGCGCTGTTTTTTTAAGTGTGATCATGACGTGGATTGGATGTTGACAGGGTCTGATGCTGTTGTCTACTAATATAGTCGTTTTATACCAATATTATATTACATATATGATTTCTCTTATATATGTAAGTTTCGTTAATATGCTTATTTTCCCCGGAGGGGCAGTAAGTGTGGTACTTTTGTAGGCAATTCGTTAACCCACCTTTCTCGTCTATTCGGATTATTTACATTTCCGTCGATGTGTCCGGAGTTTGGGATGTGATGTGATGTGTTTATGTAAATGTTGTGTCGAATTGCCTATGTGTGTTCAGCATGTCTTTGTTGGAAGGAGCATCCGGTCTGGCCCATGTGTTTTAGAGGGCAAGAAAGGCATTTGAGCTGTGTATACCACTTCTGTAATGTTTGTTGTTCTTGTGTTGGTTTTCTTGCAGTTTTGTTCGTAAAATGTTGCATATTCTGAACTCTACTTTCATGTTTGGGTCTTCGAATATTTTTGTAATTTGTTTCGTTTTGTGCACGAAATATATGAATTCTAACCGTCTAGTGCTTTAAGGCCCTTTGCGTTGGGTGCCACTCCTTCTTACCGTCCTTCTCCAGCAGTCCTCTGAAGAGCCCTTTGGTTGCTGGTTGCATCTGCTCCTCTAGCCGTTCCCTCTCACCTGTGGTTACTTCGAGTTGGCAGGTTGCTGCTGCGTCCTTCCTATCCAGTTGTGTTTCCCTTTTTGTTGTTTTG
>NW_019734350.1:1216975-1267377 GCF_002891405.2 Cryptotermes secundus
CCCTGCTTCGAAGCAAGAAATCTTCGCGGCTTCAGCTCCGCCTCCAAGTTACTACCCTAATTTCTGCTGATTGGAACAATTCGAATTTAGGGAGTTAACCATAATTCTCACTGCTCCAATCACATAACTTTAATTTGGGACTTTGGACCTTAAAGTCCTAACGTCGTTTTAGACAGCTGCCTGAAAAATTATACCAGTAGCGTGGGTTGCTGGCCTTCCCACTTTTGACTTATGGGGTTCAAAACTTGTCAAGTGTAACTTTACCAAAGGATCCCGCCGGTCAACTTTCTAACTGAATTTCCAGGAAAACTCTGCGGGGTGCTTCCTGTCTGGTCTTTGTAGCAGTGAAGCAGGCCCTATTCTTGAAACCAAGAATCGGGCTAAGTCACCCTTGAGTGTTCCTTGCTACATCTTGTGTATAATTACTCTAAAAAGAAATATTGATTACAAATAAAGATGGCGGTGTCAGTGGTACGGCTACAGAATGTACCCCTCGTTTTCTGGTTAAGTTCGTTTTGTTTTCTGTTTTATGTGTATTTTTGGATTTATATACTTATATAATTTGTGTTCTAGAGATTTGTTAATTTCGTTGTGATTTTCTTGTGCTGTGTTGACGGACCTCCACAGAAGACAGTTATATTACGGGGATACACAGTCACACAGACAACAAAGTGATTTTAGAAGCCTTATAAGCGAAAAATTAGGCGGGGGATAGAGAGACAGATGAATAGACACATACCCATACACAGACAGGCAAACAGACAGCAAGATGATCTCATAAACCTGCTTTTTAATTTTTTTTTTAAATAATTCATGCACTCTAAAATTACGCCTAATTATTATTGAACCGTAATGCTTGCTTGCTACCATTCAGTCCAGAACGTACTGTCAAGAAAACATAAAAATTAGAATATACAAAACTATAATTTTGCCTGTGGTTCTGTATGGGTGTCAAAATTTGTCTCTGAGATTAAGGGAGGAACATAGACTGAGGGTGCTGAGAATACTTGAACCGAAGAGAGATGAACTGACAGGAGGTTGGAGAAAACTTCATAATGAGAAGCTTCATAACTTGTACTCTTCTCCAAGTATAATTAGAATGATCAACTCAAGGAGGATGAGGTGGGCAGGGCATGTAGCACGAATGGGGGAGACGAGGAATGCATATAGGATATTGGTGGGAAAGCCAGAAGGAAAGAATCACTGGGAAGACCAAGGCGTAGGTGGGTGGACAATAGCAAAATGGATCTTAGAGGCGTAGGATGGGATGGTATGGATTGGATTGATCTGGCTCAGGATAGCGACCAATGGAGGGCTCTTGTGAACACGGGAATGAAAATTCAGGTTCCATAAAATGCTGGGAAATTTCTGAGTAGCTGCACAGTTGGCGGCTTCTCAAGAAGGGCTCAGCTCCATGATTGAGTGATTGATATCTATGATTTTCTTTTTCACCGTCATTATTGACGACATGTTTCTTGGGATGTCCCTAGGAAGTGCTCCAGGGCTTCTTGGGGACCCCCGGCTTCCACTGTGGAAAATGCTCCATCATAGCGCAGCAAAATTCGTGTTACTGAATACTCAGAACAAGTGATATGTTAGCCGTTACATACAGTTCATATCCGATGTCAATTTGCGTCTGAAACGTCATGAGTAACAGTGGAAATCTGCATTCATGTTTTGACCTTGACCTGATTTTTAGCTTGGGAAGCAAGCTGCTTTGCAGTTTACGTGGCATTCGTTTCCAAGTGTCAAGGGAAGATACATAATTCCATCGTGCAATTTCTTCTATACGTCACGTGCCATGGACTTCGCAAAGGACACGGCTTTGTAAAATGTTGTCACGTGTTGGGTATATGTCATGCGACAAGTAAGTTCACGTCTTATTTGATATAGCGAATTTACTGCACATTCGCTATTACAATCACACAATTACTGCCCTCGGCAGTATCACAAAATATCACATCAAATCTTCCAACCACGCGTTCCGGTCTTCTTACCGCGACTGCTGCTATATTAAAACAGACTTCGGCGGCTGCTATATTTCAACTGTCTTCGGCGGCTGCTGCATTTTAACTGACTCCTTAGTCCAAGTCCAAGTCACATTGCGACTGACGGTCAGTCAGTTAGTAAGTCTTGGTGTCGAGCCCCATCTGGGGCTCATGACCAGATATTTATTACTGTTTGGCATTTACCGTCTTGTTTTTGCGGGCGCCCTCTCTGACGAGAGGACGGGTCTGCCTTTTGTATATGTTGCTGGCCCTCTCCAATGCAGTGTTTCTCGGGTCTGAGTCCCTTGGGACTCGAGACCATATTTTACTGTCTCAGATTTGAAACTTCCCTTTTCGTCGCCTCCTACTACTCGCAGGGTCACGGTGGAGGTATTTAACCCCGCCTCCACACGGGGAACTCCTGACTTCTTAGACAGTGCAGTTCTCTTATAAACCCTCAGCCAGACAACGGGAAAACGCCTCGCTTCCTTGTTGCCTATTCACCGTGTTTACAGGTGTTGCTGGGCAATGCTGTCGAGAGTTGTTTACTGCTGCATAGCAACCGTGTCATCCCCCGCTACGTCACCGCGGGGGAGGGGAGCGGAGTGTTGACTGGCCTGTTACCATAGTAGCGTCAGCGCCCGATGTTGTTACGTCACCGCTGGCGGGGAAGGGGATGTCCTCCATAGCGCAATACGTCACAATATATTTACTATGGCATGTAACTGAAAGCGTAGGAGGCCGCGCCATAGCTCAAGCGGTTAGTCGCTGGCTTCCCACCGCGGCGGCCCGGGTTCGATCCCGGGTCTGGTCAGGTGGGATTTGAGGTGGACAAAGTGGCTCTGGGCAGTTTTTCTCCTAGTATTTCGGTTTCCTCTTCACATTCCCATTCCACAAATTGCTCCACAGTCACCATCATCTGTCATCCGGGGCTGGTACAAAAGGCCAAACAGTGGCCGCAGTACAAAGTGGACTCAGTCTCACATCATGATCAGTTTGGAACAGATTTTCTTTGGAGAAATGTCCCCTATAATTTTCTGAATTAATGACAAAATAACCGAATAGTCTGCTGTAGAGGTAAAAAAAGTAAATGTATCCCTGAAACGGGCCGTGGAGGCCCATAGGGTTGTGAGATGTTGAGGTACCCACATTTTCTAGACAATCGGTTCATAGATGGCGGTAAGGTTGTGAGCCCTACGCGCCGGCCGCCCTTTACCCCCAAGACTGATTCCTTCCATATCCCTACCCATTCATCACTTAACTTTCAATTTGATGGCGATAATCAATATAAGGTTATGGCTATACATACTGAAGTTTCTGTGAAGGCAAATCATATGCATACCTATTAAGTTTTATACGAAACCTCTATTTTTGTGTTAACATTACGAACATGACGATGTTGAAAGTCTAATGTTATATTTAACAAATGTAAGAAGTTCGGAATATGAACTAGTGAAAATTATTAGTATAAATGAGCCAGTGAAGGTAAAATTGTTCCTGTGCTTAACCAATTAAGGACTACACCATGAAGGCATGTGGGGGAGGGGATGTATAGATCGACATTTTCTTGACCTCGGCACTAGCTGGAAGGAATGATCAGCTTCACCCCCCGACCAGTTTACCCCCGGGGAAACAGCCCCACTATACCCATTGGATAGGAGGTTGGGTGGACCGCAGAGCCGGTCTGGACGACGACCCTACCGGGACTAGAACTCCGACCCCTCAGTCTTCTAGTCTGAAGTTAGGCGCTATACCAACTGTGCTATCCCGTCATAGATGAGTCAGTGCATTGTATAATTATTAATTTTCAGTTATTACTAGCCTCGTCATCTAGGTTGAAAGAAATTAGGCATTTTAAGTTGTCCTTGTAAGTTTTATTTATATAGATTGGTAGTTTTATTGGCTCTGAAATTGCTTGAAATATTAATCTGACTAAATGTATTCACAAACAATGCAAAACAATTGATTTTGACTGCAAATTTTAAAAATAATCACAGATTTATTAACTCAAATGCGTAAATTAATTAAAAATTGAAACCGCAACAAGGTTGGTGTGTGCAGTATATGCATGGTCAAACATGAAATGAACGTTACGCTAATAACTGCAGGTTGATTTATTTATTTTTATCGCTGACTGCAAATATCTGTGACACGAAGGTCAGATACAGAGAGAGTCCGAGTTACTTTACGGCCAATCAGTTCGTCTTGACCCCAAACCCCTTGAGACTCACGGCCAGCAGTATTATGTTTTAAACTGAAATCTTACGATCATAGACCTTATGTAACATCCTCTCTGACGAGAAGATTGGTCTGTCCTTTACAATTGCTGCTGTCCCTCTCCAGCGCAGTCATTCTCAGGTCCGAGTCCCCTGGGACTCATGACCACATTTTACCATCTCAGATTCGAGACTCCCTCAGCCTTGAGTGAAAGTCAAAGCCACATTGCGATTGACAGTTAGTCAGTGTCTTAGTGTCGAGCCCCAGATGGGGCTCATGACCAGATATTTCTTTTTAAATGAAGGTTGCTATCTTGTGTATCCCCCTCGTTGGTGGCTCCACCTAATCGTGGTGAGGGGGTTTGAGTATGGCAAGGACCCTGAGAGCTATACCAGCGGTAGCGTAGCTACTGGCAGGGCCTCCCTTGCTGGACAGGTCAAAGGGTAGGCATCAGACGAAGAGAGACACCAAAAACTGATGCCGGAAGCAGCGTCATCAGCAGCGACTTGAAGCACAGAGTAAATAATGCTCGAGATGGTTCAAGTTCGTATAGCAACAGGCGTGACCAGAGTGGTNAGATTGGTCTGTCCTTTACAATTGCTGCTGTCCCTCTCCAGCGCAGTCATTCTCAGGTCCGAGTCCCCTGGGACTCATGACCACATTTTACCATCTCAGATTCGAGACTCCCTCAGCCTTGAGTGAAAGTCAAAGCCACATTGCGATTGACAGTTAGTCAGTGTCTTAGTGTCGAGCCCCANGAATGAATCTTGTGTATGTGGGGTGCCCTCTGTGACGAGAGGTCGGGTCTGTCATTTATCAGTCATAGTCTGTATTAGTAAGTCCATTGTCAGTATATACCTATATTTACAATTTACTTTTAATTCCTACTTCTACTCGTATGTACAATATATACAAGGCCTCTGTCAATCCAGGCTCAGTACAGAAGACTATGCCCTATTTCTAGTAGTATTCGCTACCACGGCAGTCTAGTCACTTGAAAGGTCGTATGCCTGATCGCCACCAAGTTTAAGCCTCTTATACTTTCTGTGGATGGCTTCGCCTTGTCCAATGTTGCGAACATTTTCATTTTCATTATTTTGTATGACTTCTGCTTGTTGCCTGCATAATTTTATTATATAGTCATATACGTACGGGATTTTGAACGCCATCCCAGCCTTGAGGTCGAGGTCCCTGTATTTATATCCCCCAGAAACAGGGTGGGCCCATTATACCCCCAGGCATTGGGTTCCCTTTTCGTCGCCTCCTGCGACTCGCAGGGCTATGCTGAAGATATTCTAGCCCGCCTCCACACAGGCCAGTCAATGGTCAGAAGCATTGGCATATGACCCTAATACTTCTTGACGTTAGGGCACTTGCAATATCCTATATACTGTAAATAATGCATATATGTCTGTAAGGGAATATAACATTTTGTAATGAATCCTCATTTTTGGTTAGGGCAAGAATTGAAACATTACTCCAATTCCAACTCGTATGTTACTCTTAGAAATTTCGATAAACACATCTCAGGTGTAAGGGACTGTATAAGGAAGTGCATGCTGGGAATTTTGGAAACAGTCATTTATCACTGAAAATCTGTGTTAATCATCTCAAACGTATAACCAGTTCCTCGGATTATACGCCTCTATTAGAAGATTATAGTCGCCACCAAACGGCTTCAGTAGAAGCCTACAGTCGGTATGACACTCGTTTTATGGAACCCGAAGGTTCACATTCGTGTACACAAGAGCATGCCACTGAACCATGACCTCAGACACGTTAATGCAGCACACACACCCATGCCTTATTTGTACATATCAAAGCAAGTAAACCTATTATTTTATATTTTAGGACAGGCTACGCTAAATGCTCTCCTACTATCAGGTTTTCGGATTAAATTATTATACATATTTCTCATCAGAATTACGGGGTTTTCGGACTTTTTTGGTGGTCCAGTATTCTAGAAAACAAAATATATCTATTTCCGTCCTCAAGTGAGGAGGGGAGACACCTACTCTGTTGGGTTAACTCTTTCTAAGGGACTCAGCAGAGTAGGTGTCTCCCTCCCCCTCACGTGAGGACAGAAACAGAACCAGTGACAGAAACATTGTGTTCTGTATTTTCTAGAATATCGAACAATGGACAAAGTCCAAAATCCTAGTAATTCTGAGTGTTATACAGCACCGTCAGAACCCTTTAGTATCTACTTGCTTCTTGTCATTTATAATTTGATGGCATTAAGAATACTTGATGAAAAATATAAATTAACGACTTTGTAGTTAATACAGGATCATTTTTAAATCCTCGCTCTGATTGTCTAAAACTTTATTCTTCATACTGATGCTGCAAAATTCCTCCATAATGCTTTCTTCATTTATACGAGTCTGAACATGCAGAACAACAATGGAGCAGGACAAAATCACTCATATAAGAAAGGCAATAACTTTTATAATATGAACGTAACACAGTAGGACCATCTCTATGGTCTAGTGGTCAGAGTTCCTGTCTACAGATCCAGAGATCCCAGGTTTGATTCCCGACGCTGTCAGATTTTCTGAGAAGTGGATCTGGAACGGGGTCCAGTCAGCCTCGTGAGGATAATTGAGGAGCTGGTTGAATGGAAAAGTAGCGGCTTCGGTCTAGAAAACCGAGATTAACAGCAACAGCTATGGGGATGCGTTGTGCTCACCACGCGACACCCTCTATCCGCTAAAGTTGACACTGACTTCGCCGACAAGCGGCGGTAGCTCGGTCGGTATAATTCACTTGCGGACTAAAGACACGAAGTTTTTTTAACACAGTAGACGTTGACAAAGTAAAGTCAAGGTGCTTGCAAATACATCCCCGGACAGTAAACATAAGTGTAAGCTTGTAAGCATCCAGACCCAGCGTTGTGGCTACAACAAACGACTTATATTTTCGGAATGCCTTCTATTTGACTTCTCTCGTCCCGGTTGCCCATTGGTTAAAGCCACAAATGTATTCTTTCAAAGTTAATCACACTATAGGGAGTGAAATTTTAATGTTTATTCCTGTATAACTCTCGTACTTCGTTAAATGTTGGGACCACGTCGAAAAGAGTTTCAGCAAATATCAAACGTAATCGAAACTCGCTGACGAGTTCCTCCTACAAACACACGGTCATAACAGATGTAAAGTCAGGTCATAAACTCTAATCCGGCTTCATGGAGCTTATCAAAGGCGCTTTTATAGGCGGTGAAATGATGCAGGTAAGTCACTGGAATCTGACCTGCGGGAAGAGGGATTACACTCTACGTCGATTTCGAATAGGCTTACTAATATTTCCCAATGTAAATTAGTTCATAATCGGATATAATCTAACTTTTAGACTAATCCCAACGGAACTATTCAGATGAAAGTGCGATTTACATGATTGGATCACTAAATGGGTTTAGTTTTGTTATCAGAATGTGCAGGAATTCAAATTAATTTATCGTTATAAACACTTCTCATAATAAAAAGTATTCGGTAATTTCGAAACGGCTTAATTCACTTTAATGGAGTTAATGATTGAGTTCAAACAGATAAGCAGTCCGCTTTCGGTGTTCACAAACTCCATGGAACAGTTCCTTCCAAACAATCTGTGGGTCACGCAGGAACTGAATAAATTCCTGCCTTTTGTGGAACCTAAATCTCGTTACTCTGTTTACAGAAGCCTGCTAATCGACTTTATCCTAAGCCAGTTGAATATACGTGTAGTCCACACTCACACACAGAGTCCTTAAGGTGCATCCATCTATCCCAATGCTTTCCAGCTGGTGTCTTCTATTTAGGCTTTCCGACTGTAATCCTGTTATTACTTCCCATCTGGGGGAACGCGGTAGCGTAGTTGGTTGATGCACTACGCTATAAGCCAGAAGATCGCCGTTTCGATTCCCGATGAGGTCATTGGATTTTTCAGTTGACCTAATCCTACGGTATGCTTAGATGATTGCGTAGGGTAGCTTTTGAAACGTACCAGGGAGCATTAACTAGTTCTCTTAGCGTTTTGAATTGCAACGTTTGGAGAATGTTTGTGTTGGAAGGTTTGCTGCATCCCCATAACTCTATCCCGTAGGTCCAGGCTGGTTTGATTATTGTTTTGTATAGGATTATTTTGTTTTCAAGATATAGCTGTGATTTTTTGTCGATTAGCCAATTCATATTTCACACACACACACACACACACACACACATATACATATATACGTGTGTGTGTGTGTGTGAGTAAACATATACGTAATCCTCATTCCATACATTTACTTCTGCCTTGTTTGCTACTTGCAAGCATACCATATACTGTAACAATGCATAAAGCGATATATATCCAACACTCCTTCAAATTTCCGCCTGCAAAGACTATGTCGTTTAATGCGCAAGACGTTTTCGGTTCTACTGAGTGTACCATTTAGAATTCAACGGACGACACTTCGACAGGAACTAGGCGTAGAAACGATACAAATTTATGGTATAACATCTTTGGATCTATGAGAGAACTTGGGGGGCGAGACGATGGAGGAAGTATAACACCTCGGTATGGATCGCGTAGAAAACATCGCTCGTTGTTGTAGTTCAAATTGTTGCCGTGGGAACATGTTTGTTTGCGAAACAGTTACTCAGCAACGGATGCCTTATGTGTATATTTACTTATTCCGCTGTCGTTGCTAAGCAGTGGGCGTTGTTAGTAGAGTCATTACTTGGCAAAGAGAACAAGTCTACATGCTAAAATATCAAAGCAACAAGAACATCTCAACTGTGTTTTCATTATTGCCTAACTTACCGAGTTTTACGCGACTATAATATTACGAAATGGGTCGCATATTTAAAAGTATATACTCGTACAAATTAATTAAGCATTATACCACGAAGATAATATGGTGCAATAGAAGCGTAAGAGAAAATCATGAAGTGTACCTGGCAATTCTACTTCATTTCCCCTTTTTTGAATATATTGGGTCAACATTATTTATTAGTCCGGAATACAAGAAGTTCTGGGAAGAACTATCGTTTACATTCCTCTGATACGCCACGGGCAGCATAGAAAATTACGCCTCCAAATATTCTTTATTGCCGAGTTGTTACCTGGCAACGATAAGGACATACATAGATCCATAGACATGCGCGTCCAACAGTTCTATTGTTGAGTTGTCACATGGACGTGTTTAACAAGCCGTTGCCTTGAAATGAAATGTGGAATTAACTTTACCGACCCTTTGATTAACAACGGCTGGAGGGATACACAGACTGACCGGAGGGATTTATGAAGCGCGCCGCTGTGATGGGCACGGCTGTCACCAACTAGGTACCATGCTTCATAAACATTGGTTTAGGCATTCAAAAGTTAATGAGAGCGGGAATTTGCAGTCACACATAAGGCATGGAAAACACATGTCTACTTTATTTTTTTTTTCAAAATAAGGTAAGTAGGCTAAAATGCTTTTCCATAGGACCTTAAGACATTCCTGCACAGCTTTTTCATAAATGACTATTATTTCTGATTTAATTGCACCAATGTAAATTATTTTGTCGGTCTTACACACGCAGATGTATCCGGTTCTTAATCTCATTACACATTACCATAGATTGCAGCCCAGTACTTGTCCACCTATGTTTGTAACTTTCCCGCCCATCGACAAACTTTCCTCTAGCTACTGTAGTTACGTAGCAGCAACTTGAACTGTCATTCATCCACATATGAAGGCCTGACTAGGGTTCACACCCCGTGATCACAAAATCTAATTACATATTGTCATTGTACTGCGATGCATTTTAACAGCAGAACAACCATGTTAAGCCGGTGACGCTATTGTTATAATGAAACGGAAATATGTTCACATGAGAGAAAGTGAATATTGATTCTCTGAATATGTGTGACAATGGCTGATTGATAATGCGAATATCATAGCTGTCAAACATATCTTGAGACAGTTGGTGGCATCCAAAACAGTACTCGTATAGGGACCCTATTGTTTATACTCACCGTCTTTTTTTTTTTCAGAGACGCTAGCATTGATTTTAGGACAAACTGAACTTACCGTTATTTGATACTACTGGATATAAAGATTTAGGCAGCTGTCAAGCTGAAAGATGCGTGCGCTTCAGGGCCGATCTGAAAGCGAAAGACTACAAAGATTTTGTACATATCTGACAGATATCAGCGGGGGGGATTCTGATATATCGGGACCTGTTAGCAAAGGAGAAGTGAACAATTTGGAAGGCTGGTGTTTTTTAAATTTTAAACTACGTGCAGTGTAGCAGCTACGTGAGAGCATACACCTGATGATGGCCATTTACGGCCGAAACATGTAGTGTAGAAGAAAGGAAGACGAAAGAACTACAATAAATTGTTGCACTTAGGACGGAGTTTGTGTCATACACAGTAGGAAGTTCTACAAGGAAATGACTAGAACGAGGGATGACTTCCAGGCTAAACCATTGAGTTACAGGATTAGAGAAGGTGACATCCTCTCAGATAAAGCTCATCTCCTGAATTGGTGGAAGGAGTATTTTCAAAATCTGTATGATATGATAGAGTATAAGTTGGAAATGCCCCCACAGTGGACAGTACCGTTTACTGATGAAGCTCAAGAAATACCATTAACCTACCTTGGAATGGGTGAATTTTGCGTGAATTAAACACAGGAATAAGAAAAAAAAATTATGCACCGTGAGTTCTTTTTACGAACTTTAAGTATCGCAAACAATTTCTGTATTAACATTCACACACGTTGAATGACGTTACAGCAAATACAGAGTGACTAAAATAATATGTAGGTTGACTTCCCAAGATCGTATATGAATGAGTTTCGCAGGGCGTAAGGGAACTTTAGCTAAAAGCATCAATAATCTTGGCCGTAGATGCCTACAATGTAAATATCTCGAGAACAAGTTACAGCTTCTCATGGGAACAAGAAGGCCAACAATTTCCAACAGAGAAGAGAAACTTGTAAAAGTTCAGTGAATACATCATAACACAGGATCTGGAAGCAATGAATTGTTCTGTTGGTCAATAAATTCCTTACGTTTAAACAGTGAAGCCAGAAAATATATTCAGTATATTGTATTTCAAATAACTTTTACTGTTGCTTAGTTTCCTGTGGCCAGACATCCTAGAAATATCCAGTTAGGAAACCCTTTGAGCATCGCCAAGTTCTATCACTATACTACGCAATTCCAGAGAAATTAAATTAGTCTCCTAATGAAAGAGAAGAGTGTATTATATATGTGATGCTGCCAACAAATAGAGTTTTAACATTAAAGCATGTGGTACACACAGGTATTTTAGTTCACTTTAAATGAACACATAAAATCGCATTAATAAATAAATTAAAATTAGACTAAATTTCGAACATGATTGATACATTCGGTTTAGAATCTCCTATCTCCATTTATATTGTCGCGTGTTGGCGTATAACGCGACAAATAACTTCACGATGTATCTGATGTAGCGAATTTTATTTCACATTCGCACTTACAATCACCCAAATTACAGATTTACAATTACTGCTATCTGCAGTATCACAAATAGTGCACTCCAAATGCCACAAGACAACTGACTGGTTGCTGGCTAACTCGGAACTAACTCGGAGGTAGCTCGAGGACTCACTCGGCGGTAGCTCCAGGACTGACTCAGTACAACTAACTGTGAATAGCCTTCGCTGTTCCTTATGTAACCTTGATCGGACAATACGGAAAACGGCCACGTAATNGCCGAGGAAGCAGGAAATGTACATAAAATTGTTGCAGATGATTTGTCGTCTTGGAACAGAATATGTTAGAAGCCAATATAAATTCAGGTAGTGACAAAATGCCACTTTCTTCTGCAAACCAGAAGTTCATTATCATACTCACCTACCCTGACAACCTACTTGTTAAGGGCTATTTCTTAATTAATAAATCTCCCAAGTGTCCTCTTCCGATCAGATTTCTTTACTAAAATTTTGTATATATTTTTTCTCTCTCCTACGGGGTACCCACACCCCACATATCTTCCTCCTTGATTCGACCACCCCAGAATTATCTATTGAAGGCTACCAATTGTGAATTTCCTTCATTCGGTAAATTTCTTTGTTCTCAAATTGCACTCTCTGTCTCAGGTCTAAATGTTATCGTTTGAATTCATGTCCATGGTGTATTATAAAGTGCCACTTTAATCCGTGTGGCACTGAATATGGCTGACAACCCGCAACGTATCTGCTAATAAATTTAAAGGAATTTTCCCTGATAAGTGTAGACGATCATTTACAAGAAGTAACGAAATATTCTGTTTAGCATCTGTTTAGGCCCCATTTCAAAATACGCAAGAGTCTTGGGAAGAAGAAGAAAAATAGGAATATGATCATGAGTCCCGAACGGCCCCGGAAACAAGGCTTACCGTCCTGGCGAAGCCATCTGCAATTTACCCGATCCGACATGACCTGACCCACACTCAAAGCAGATACAATTTAAATTTAATAATTTGATCTTCACGTTTGTAGACACCAGAATAAAAGGCGCTACTCTCGGTGACACTGAATAATGGGACTGCTCGTAATTTTGATTTATTTCTGTCGTTCCCAACTATTTGAACTAGAAGCAAGTGAGATTGGAGATTCTCATAACGGCGCCTGTGAATATTGCGGTGTCATGGGATGTAATGCAGTGTAGATTGGTAAAAGTTTACTGAAGCTTCTCCGGAACGCACTGCCTCCATCTACACGGTAGATGCAAAATCAGCAAGCAGAAATTCTTAAAAACTGATTGTTCCTGCTTGTTTGTATTCTTGATTTACATTCGTTCTTCGACCCTGAAGGTGGATACAGCGCGTTTCTTCGAAACACTGGGGCGTTTAAGAAGTTATATGCCAGAAGAGAATACCCTTCCATGAATGAAAGCTCAATTAGTTCCCGCGTAGTTCCATAACATTTTGGAATGGTTTCATCTGTTTGACACCAAATTAACTGTCTAGGAAAGATTCTGTGCTATTCCGTGAGCAGTTCTTTAGTGGTTTGTAATTTTCTCGCTGTAGCCGAGCTGAAGTGCTGCTGGAGCCACTATGAACCGCAACAGTACTTTAGATGCATATTCTCGTTAATGCTGACAGCTTTATATAGCGACTACATTACATTAATGAAGTTACGAGTACAAATAGAACATAAAAGTCAGTGTTTCGTTGATCCAAGCTTCGGAGCTAATTATCGGTAAAGAGAAAATGGCAGTCTACAAAAAAGAAGAAGAGAACTAAACTGTTAGGCAGCGATAGAACGTATAAAAGGAAATTAGCGATGGACGATGACAAAAAACAGGCAACCTAGAACGTGGATTAAAAATTTGAATTATTCAATAAAGTTCAGTGATACCGTTTAAAAAATATAATACTAGGTNTAGTGTACGGAAGACCTCTGGAGAGATGTTGAGCCATACCGTCTGGATAGCCGCCGACAGCTCCCTGCTATTTGTAGGTGTAGGATTTTTGGTGCGAAGGAGCTCTCCACCACGTCCCATAAATGCTCGATTGGGTTCATGTCGGGCGAACATGGTGGCCACACCATTCGTCGGAACACTCCAGAATTCTTCTCGAACCAATTCTGGACAACTCCGGCCCGATGACACGGTGCATTTTCCTGCTGGAATATCCCATCGTTGTGGGGGTACATGAAGTCCATGAAGGGCTGCAAATGGTCACCAAGCAGAGTAACGTAGCGATCACCGGTCAATGACGTGTTTAGATGGACGAGCGGACCCAACTCATGCCACTTGAACACACCCCATACCAGTATGGAATCACCACCAGCCTTCACGGTGCCTTGTTGACAACTGGGGTCCATGGCCTCATGGGGTCTGCGCCACACCCGAACCCTACCTTGCGCCCGAAACAACTGGTACCGTGACTCATCAGACCACGCCACATGTTGCCAATCATCCAGGGTCCTATTAACGACGTCACAAGCCCAGGTGAGGCGCTGTGTCCGGTGTCGTGGTGTTAACAGAGGCACTCTCGTCGGTCTTCTGCTCCCATATCCCATGGAAGCTAAAGATCGCTGCACTGACCTGCTGGATATGCGTCTGGTACCTCCTGCACTGAATGTGGATGTGATTTCAGCCAGTGTCGCTTGTCTGTTACCACGCACAATTGTAGCTAGACGCCGCTGGTCACGATCATTAAGCCCCCGAGGTCGGCCACTGCGCTGTCCACAGTGGGTGGGAATGCCTTCCGAAAGGTATTCCCGGTACTCACGTGACACCGTGGATCGAGGAATGTTGAATGACCGCAAAACTTCGGAAATGGAATGTCCCATTCGCCTGGCACCCACTATCATGCCCCGTTCAAACTCCGATAATTCACGTCGGCTTGCCATGAGCAGACTGGCTGGTGTTGAACCTGACTCACGAGAGAACACCTCACAACTGATACTGCTCTGGGCATTCCCGAGCCGTCAAGGGACGGTGGCGCCACATAAAATAAAATTTACCTACCGCTATCCCATCACTTTTAGCACTTGAGTGTATAAGTCAGCTGTTTTGTCAGAGCAGAGATAAGAAGGAAGTAGGAAGTGATTAGATGGGGTCTAATGAACAACCGACCCATAATATAACTCCTATTGTGCAAACCCAATCCATTCGGACCTAGGCAGGTATATTACCCATCCCATTCACTGCTGCTCAACCCAACTGTGAAGGGCCCCACAGAAACCCACTTGCTACCGCAACCCTTTTTTGTGCGTTGCCTAGCAGGTGGCCATATTCCGTCATATTAGTTTTATAATTCACTGTATACAAAATTGTGTCAAGTGTTAATTTGTGTTTTGCAATCCGTTACCAGGAAACGACTAGTGAAGAGAGGGGATCCTAGTGCGTGTGCAACGGTGAGGTGGAAAATGTGTAAATCAGCGATAGCGCTGTATTTAAGCTTGATTGAGACAACTTGTAACCCAAGTGCTAAGAAATCCAGTCATCAAAATTAGAACTCACAATATTTGGCCACAACTACCACCCCGCACATGGCAGAACGTTGTTGTTGTTGTTGTTGTTGTTGTTGTTGTTGTTGTTGTTGTTGTTGGTGCTGCTGCTGCTGCTGCTGCTGCTGTTAGAATTAAGAGTCCTCTCAATAAATGACAGAATAAGAAGGTACAGACAAATTTGCTTGAACATGTGGAAAGAAGGAAGAAAGACGAGTGCCCAAGCAGGCTCTTTGGTATAGTCCCAAATGAAGAAGACGTCCTGGTCTACCATGCAGAAAGTGGAATTCATAGAATCCGGAACAGGCCATCGCCCTAATCCTTGAACTGGAGGAAAATACACCTAAGTTTATTATTGTTGCCTTCATTATCATTGACTGAATGTCATATTCATCATAAACTGATCCACAGTGTTCACATAACCCATAATTCCGTAACTGTTACAAGTTTATTACTGAATATTGAACTATATACCTTCGGACAAATGATTAACCGAACATTTGAACGTCTAATTAGCAAGTAGGATATTTCAGTCGTATCGCATGGCAGTTATGCATACGTCTCTCCACGAGTGGCAGGAATTGTAGGGCGATGGCTATGAACCGGAAACACGATAGCTCTATAACAGTTACCGAGTCAGCCAAAGGTCCATTGTGTTAGGTTTATTTCCATAAAGCTTGGTTCATTAATGATGCTACATGGATGTCAGTTGCAGCTGAAGCCTGAAAGGAGCGATATGCTGTAGTATGGACATAGCCCTTAGGTCTGTCTGTGTGCGAACTGCAGCGTCCAAACCTACTCTTCCGGACTGGGTTTGCACAGAGTTCTCATCTTTCTACCCTTTTCAAAATCTGTCTTCATGATTACTTTTTATCACAATAGACCTATCTGCGTAACTTACTACACATTAATTCAGCGCTTCTCAATTCACGTACTAAATGTTCCTGAATATGGACCGCGGATCACTGTCAGTCCATAAATGACAGTTACCTTCATATTACATTGCATTAAACATGCGCGGTCATACTTACTATCGTGCAGTTAAGTAAAGGCTTACTTACTTACTTACTTATTTACTTACTCGTGTAGCTGAGCCCTTCTGGAGGAGCCGCCAATTCTGCAGCTACTCAAGAATTTCCCAGCATTTTATGGAACCCGAAGGTTCATTACCGTGTTCACAAGAGCCCTCCACTGGTCCCTATCCTGAACCAGATCAATCCAATCAATACCACCCAATCCTATCTATCTAAGATCCATTTTAATATTGTCCACCCACCTACGCCTTGGTCTTTCCAGTGGTCTCTTTCCTTCCGGCTTTCCCACCAATATCCTATACGCATTTCTCGTCTCCCCCATTCGTGCTACATGTCCCGCCCACCTCATCCTCCTTGACTTGATCATTCTAATTATACTTGGGGAAGAGTACAAGCTATGAACCTCCTCATAATTTAGAAAAACCTATTTTCCTGATATTTTATAGCAGTGTGAAACCTTGTCTGTTATTCCGAAAAAAAAGGTACATGGTTTTGGGGTGATCAGTGAAGAGGTGGTATGAATATTTGAACTTAAGGTAAGAACAAACAGGAAGACAGAAAATTTAAGGATGAAGAGCTTCATTACTTATAATTTCACCAAATATTATTACAATGGTCAAATAAAAAAAGGAACGTCCTCACAGGCCGACCTCCTATATTCTTCTGTACTCCGTTCCACCCCTAGTTCCACTACTCCTTTTCGTCCGGTCTGGCTCTCCTCATATAGCTTTGAATCGGACAACGTGGAAATGTCGCGATCAACAGTACTGTTGCTTTATCCAAGCGTCAATGACGTTATCGCGGCGCATCGCTTAGGAACCACGTCAACATGTCACGTGACATCCCCTCCACTAGTGCAATGTGACGTCATTGAGCATGCGCGGAAGTCTGTTTACCGAGCCGGCTTTAGAGGCGGATCTTATAACCTCGTTCCACTGTTGGGTTACTTAGCAACCGACTGCTTATCAAGAGTTTGTCTTTGTAGTAGCTCGTTCAACATCTCGTTGCCCAGCAACGGGTTGACATGTCACAGTGTTGGTAGCGAATGCTTAATACTGTTGTTAAAGCGCACCATTCCGCTATGCTTTGCAGGGTTGTTGCGATGAGAACAAGAGTATATTCTTAACTTCGGGCGGACAGTAATGTTAAACAATTCTCAGCTTTCCGTTTAAACCGTGAGAAGGCTGGAAATGTTAAGATAATTATGTACGAAGTATTAATTAGCAAGTCTTAAAAATTCAGATTTGCATGTTTCCATTAAGTGGCTATAGTTATTGTAGAACGCTGTATCAACTACAGAATGTTTATAATAATATCGCTGTGAACGATGAATCGGTAGGGATATGGTAGGAAGTGGAAATTAGCTGAAGAGACTGAGGAAAAGAAAAACGAAAATCTTGGTGAGGATAATTGGTCACCAGAGGATATTCGAAGAGAGTGCCACATGAAAATAATTTAGATGCACTGCCTTCAAGACAATTTGCTCCTGCTCTACAACTCTAATACAAAATACAGACAATCTAATTAATCCTGTGGGTCATGCAATCTGATTAACGTTCTCTCACCATATCTCGGTGTTTCATTTTAATACTATCAGATATCTCAGGCATTCCTATTGGTAAATCTGTGAGAAACTTTTACAACGAAATTCTACACACACTTCTTACTTCCTACAGCAGTACTACATGTCAGTCCCATTACAATTTATTTGACTCGTAGATCTAAATAACGCTAGATGCACTGTCAAAATTAGAAAGCTAATATATATAAATGTCGACATAATTGTGTCTCAGCCATGTCGCGATGGGATGCTATAAGTCTGCCGTATGGTCCTACTCACCCTCTCATTCACGGTGCAGGCATACACACACAACAGTTTCCTCTGTCACATTTCTCCAGTGGTTCTGAACTGCGTTACAGGTCTAATTGTGGTTCACTTCACGAACGGAACTCCTCTGTTGCCACTCACTGGCTATGAAGTAGACAATGCAATTAGTGTCGTTTAATTTCATTTGATGTGTGATTCGATAATCTGGTTTCGGCTTGAAATAATATTCTGTCATTAGTTTACAAGCTACTGATACTTCAACCTCAGAAATACCTATGTGATGTAAAACTCCATTACTGTCTGTCTGTGCGAGGTGTAGAAATTCCTTACAGGGACTGAATTCAAATGTTATTTACGAAATATTGCTTGTTGATATATGATAATAATAATAATAACAATGATACAAATAATAAAGTAATCACTGCCGCGCCATAGCTCAAGCGGTTAGTCGCTGGCTTCCCACCGCGGCGGCCCGGGTTCAATTCCGGGTCTGGTCAAGTGGGATTTGTGGTGGACAAAGTGACGCTGGGGCAGGTTTTCTCCGAGTACTTCGGTTTCCCCTGCCAATCTTCATTCCAGCAATTGCTCCAAAATCACCAAAACCAATCATCTGGGGCTGGTACAATAGGCCAGAAGTGGCCGCAGTACAAGGGACTTAGGCGCACCTCACTAGCAGTAAAGAAAAAAGTAATCAGTGTAAAAACAGCGATTTTTGAGCCATAGCCTTCCATAAAAGATTCTACCATATTTGATCCGAGTTCGTCAGCCTTGTATCCAATTCCCAGGCTCGAGGATCAGGTCCCTGTTATATTCTATAATTGTATAATAAATATTAACTTGTATTTTAATTTATTAGTCGGTTATTTTACTGTTTTCTATCAACATCTGCAGTTATGTAATCGTAGAATAAAAATGTAGAATTAACAAGTGTGACAAATATGAAGGAAGGTCGCATGAAGTCACCGTGGAAAATTTTAAGTCGCAATTTCCATATTCGCTAATATCATCTTAAAAGTAGTTTGGAAGTCCTCAGTTAATTATTAATAAATTTTCGTGAAAATAATGACTGCGTACTTATGTACTGGGGTGAAAGATAATGCAATACAAATTCACATTGAAATCGAAAAGAAAATACGTTTTTTATTGGCTAGTAATAATTTATTCAAGAAAATGATAAGCCCCGTTTTATTTGCCTTGCTTTGTTCGTCTTAGTTGCATTTCGACAGTACGAGGCAGAACTCACTCTCACGGTGATCTACTGTCAGTGTTCGATAAGAGGAAATTTGAAACATGAACCAGACAAGCTTAAGAATAATGAAACAGAAACCCAGTTCACGAAGTATAAGCGAAGAAGATGAGTGTATAGTTAACAACAGCGTTTCTTCAAGGAATTACATAATAAAACAGGCCGAGACGTCAGGAAAGAAGGAAGACTTAGACCATTAGAGATTAAAATGGAATCCATGTACTGAATATTCATAAGTAGTAGCTAAGAAAAAAAACAATTCTTGAGCTCTTGCCGACAGCAGTAACATGCAAAAAAGGGGAAGAGTGAGCGGAAACAGTCGTAGTCAACCCTTTAAATCACGGTGGCTACTATATGTACCACTTCTTTAACTTCTAAAACTCTGAGCTGCATTTTCGAATGATTTCCAGGAGAAACAGCGGTGTTTTACCGAAATAACCTTAACCAATTGGGCTTTGTAATGGAGATGCAGTTTGTTTTCTATGAGACAGAAGCTGAGTTTATTAACACAAATGAATCATTTTCGGCTTCAAATGATTACGGAGGAAATCCACTGAAAAAAACTGTATCGGTAACTATACTAGGGGCTCGAGGGCGAAGCATCTATACTCAGTGGTGATTATTCCCCTCTCCAGATAAGCTCTACAGCCTACCTTCATCGTATCCAAAGGATAGATGTGAACCCTTTGCCAGAGTTAAAGCGGCCAGGGCGTGAAACAGACCAATCATCTCCAGATTAAGAACACTTGGAGATATACAGAAGGTGGATAAAATAATGGAAATATTAAGAAACTTGGGAACAGAATTTGTTTCTGTTTGCTACATTTAAAGAAATTCAGTTGGAAACACTGGAATGCTCTTTTTCCGTTTATTTATCATATGTAATGCTTGTGCGGTGCTTAAGTGAGAGTTCGTGTCAAAGTATCGGAAAATAGGAGACTGTCCGATTTTGAAAGAGGAAAGATCTCTGTCTTAAACATATTTTCATTGCAAAATATAGATAGAAAAGTGATTTGATAATGAAAGGAACGACATTTTGCATCAGCACCATGTTTGATTTTCTTACGTATGTAACAAAATATAACCACTGTTACCTGAGTTACAAAACACTACCTCCCTGAAATAAAATTCTAGCTACACTACTGGGATTAATGGAATTAGGGATTTAATATTTTACTGTAAGTCTACTGACCGAATCAAATTACTGCGAAGAATTAGCAAACCGCAGTGGTTTCGAGATATTTTATTCTCCTGGTTTCTCTATTTTACAGTAATCCCCTATTATTGTGTACTGTCACGTGTCCTGGTAACTTGACAGTAAATAATGGGTTCCGGATCTGATAACTCGTTTTAATGGATAAGTTGAAGTAGTAGCTACAAAGAATTATAACTCTGCAAATTATTACTGAAACAATAACACATAAAGTAAAGTGTTCACACTTCAATTCTAATCTTCGTTTGTAGCCTACGGGACTCTGCTATTTTATTCTGTCTGTCAGTCCGTTATCTTTGCTACTGTTATAAGCTTCTCTTGAACCGTGTCGGAGTCACTAGTTTCTCATTTGCCTTGAACTCCTCTCAATTCAACTGCTGAACTGCTCAACTGGAAACAAATCGCTGCTCAACAACGGATATCATGTATTGTTGTCAGGGGTGTCCTAGCAATGGGCGCCCTATTGTTGCGCATTCGTTGTTTTGATATGTGTTTACCGGTCTGTTACCTAGCACTGGACGCCATTCTACTGTTGGATGCTCGTTGGCTGGAACACGTTTATGTATTCGTCTTCCAGGTGTATCTCCATTATCCAAAGGTTTTCTCTATCTCTCTCTTTCTCTTTCTCAACAGCGGGTGCCCTAACTCCTGGAGTGGCCGATGTTCCCACATATCCGGCTCTCCTTAACCTACCCCATGCATGACCTCCTTATGTGGTCCTGGAGCAGAGTGGGGTAGGCAGGATGGGCAAGCTGCTCAATGGCCGTAACAAAGTTATATCCACAATTATGCCCGGCAAACACCTAAAGCTCGCCAGTGACCGGATTAAAACTCGGTACGATAAACAGGCCAACTCCGTAGGTTACCACGAGGGCGACAGAGTGTGGTTCTATCGCCCAACCCGCAGAAAAGGGAAGTCACCGAAATTTCAATCCTCGTGGCAAGGTCCTTACAAGGTAGTCACCCGAATAAATGACGTGGCATACAGAATCCATAACAACCCTTTGTCGAGGATGTTGGTAGTACACCAGGAACAGCTCGCACCCTGCCGTGGAGCTTCTCGAGACGAGCACCCTTGAAATCCTTGAAATCCTTGAAATAAGGGGGCACTGACCGGGCTCGGAATATGAAAGGGAAACACCGTTAGACTGTTTGGGACGAACAACCTTTAGAAGGGAGCAATGTCGCGTGCCAGGAATCCGGAATGTATACGTCCATGGAAACGCAGTAACAGTGGGCCGTTGCCTAGGAATACCTTAAGCAAGTAACGAGTTTCCCCGGAGATGAAAGGACAACAATAGGTTCGTTGCATAACAGCGGCCGAGACCAAATCTGTCTTTTATATATTGCCACATGTAGGAAGGTACGCGTGAGGAAATGAGGGGTTCTAGTTCGGATGATTGGATTTATTAGCACTTTGGTTACGAACTCTTTTAATTAGTATCAAATTACAGTGCTATCTCTCATTTATATACACCTCGTAATTCAGTGTTACACGCACACCCTAGTCATCTCCAGGTAATGCATTTACATCACATGAGCTAGCACTTCGGATTACTCCACGTATTACACATATTTAAAGTCTTCCAATCACACGCCAAGTCTTCACACGACGAAATTCCCGTGGCTGTCACTTAAACACTCTCAAATACTCCAGAATACTGACTTCTGTTCTGTCTCTAACTGTCGTTATATAGCTTCCGCACTGACCACGCAGAAAACAGCCTATATTGTTGGAACGTGTTTACCGAACGATTGCATAGCGAAGGTCGCGGCACGGAATCCATAGAAAGCCAGTTACGTGATAGGTACCACAGTTGCATGACGTCACAGCCTAGCTTGGAGGAGTGTTTACCGAGCGTTGCATAGAAACGATCTGGGTGGGGGCATTTGACGTCACTGGCGGAAACGGAGAGGTCACGTGACCCCTACTTACTATTCCACAATCCAGGCGTTTAAAGAGCTGTCGCCTAGCAACGCGCCGATACAATCCGTTATTCTCCGGCTTCGCACGTGCCCCGAGGGCAAGTGTAAGAAAGATCGGTGATAATGAATTGGAAGGATGTGATAGTGACCTATTCAAGTTAATGTCATGGTATTTTCCTAAAGGGAATGACAGAATCGGAGGGAAACCTCAGTCAGGAGAGGCGGCGCCACCCTTCACCTCCATCTGTTGCCAGGGGCAAGAATATATGAAGTTATACCTCCACTCCTTGTGTTTTCGTAGCGTTTTACATAATTACGTACAGGCACAACTTCAAATTTTTCACCTCCACCTAAGAGAGATGTACTAAAATAATCGTAAAATACATGCAATTTTGTTATTTTATAATTTATAGTTTTTATCAAAACTTCAGAGAGATGTGTTCCAGATGGATGAGAATTTCTGTCCGCCATTCTGTATGTATTGGACCAGTTAACCATTGAGGCGTCTAAAGTTTTTCAGAAAACGTTTATAGCTAAGAATAATTTAAAATCAGAACTTCGCAAAACGATATAGTGACAAAGGGAATACTGGCCGACAGTAACAAAACTGTGTTACTGCTGTTGACGCTTTCTACTACACGAGACGAGCGTAAAAGCTCTGGGAGTGCAGTGACTCGTGCAAGAAGAGAAGATGAATGTGTCCTGTTCTGAAGATCGATTGAAAGATGATGAAGACCTCATTAGCTTTTATGACAGACATAATAACCAAACTTTATGAACATGAAGTACAGGGATTGGGCGGTGGAAGATACACAGTGTACCTAAGTCTGGTGGTAGTTTAGAAGCTTTAAAGCTCCTCGTTGTACACTTTCGCAGGAGTTCAATGTGGGCTGCTTTTTATTACGTCACGTAGTTTAAATCGAGATTGATGTAACTGTTGTCAGACAATTTCTCGCGCAACGGGTTCTGCTGATGAACAGACACCTTAGGCCAATAATAGAGACGCCATGTACCACGACTGTAATTCCTTCGTCCACTCACTAGTCTCTCTAAGCATGCTGAGTCAACAGCACTGTTGACAATAGCCAAAATATTTCTGTCATTTAACTGATTTGTTGCAGACTGGGTTGCCATATTTATCTCCCTGTCGAAACAGTTGTCTTCTGCTTTCAGATCGGCCCTGAAGCACACACATCTTTCAGCTTGACAGCTGCCTAAATCTTTATATCCAATAATATCAAATAACGGTAAGTTCAGTTTGTCCTAAAATAAATTGCGTCACTGAAAAAAAAAGACGGTGAGTATAAACAATAGGGTCCTTATAGGAGTACTGTTTTGGATGCCACCAACCGTCTGAAGATATGTTTGACAGCTATGATATTCGCATTATCAATCAACCATTGTCACACATATTCAGAGAATCAATATTCACATTCTCTCATGTGAACATATTTCCGTTTCATTATAACAATAGCGTCACCGGCTTAACATGGTTGTTCTGCTGTTAAAATGCATCGCAGTACAATGACAATATGTAATTAGATTTTGTGATCACGGGGTGTGAACCCTAGTCAGGCCTTCATATGTGGATGAATGACAGTTCAAGTTGCTGCTACGTATCTGCTGTAGCTAGAGGAAAGTTTGTCGATGGGCGGGAAAGTTACAAACATAGGTGGACAAGTACTGGGCTGCAATCGATGGTAATGTGTAATGAGATTAAGAACCGGATACATCTGCGTGTGTAAGACCGACAAAATAATTAACATTGGTGCAATTAAATCAGAAATAATTATCATTTATGAAAAAGCTGTGCAGGAATGTCTCAAGGTCCTATGGAAAAACAGTTTAGCCTACTTACCTTATTTTGAAAAAAAAAATAAAGTAGACATGTGTTTTCCATGCGTTATGTGTGACTGCAAATTTCCCACTCCCATTAACTTTTGAATGGCTAAACCATTGTTTATCACACTTGGTACGTAGATCGTGACAGCCGAGCCCATCACAACGGCGCGCTTCATGAATCCCTCCCATCAGTCTGTGTCCTGCTGTTGTTAACCAAAGGCTTGGTAAAGTTAATTTCTTTAATTTCTAGGCAACGGTTTCTTAAACACGTTCCTGTGACAATGAATTTACGCAAAAATAGAAGAGCTATTTGACGCGTATGTCTGTGGATCTATATTTCTGCTGTTTTCGTTGCTAGGTAACAACTCGGCAAATACGTTCCCGCGGTAACAAAGAATATATGGAGGCGTCGTTTTCTATGCTGCCCGTGTCGTATGAAAGGAGATAGACATTTAGTTCTTCCCAGAACTTCTTGTATTCCGGACTAATAAATAATGTTGACCCAATATATTCAAAAAGAGGGGAATGAAGTATATATTTCAGGTACAATTTACTTAATGATTTTTTCTGTAGTTCTTCCACTATTTTGTCCAACCCCTATACTTCTACCTCCAGATACATATCTATGGCATGGTGATTAATAAAAAACTGGGAGAAATGTACATTTTCACCATATCCACTTAATGTATGGGAACAATTATTTGTACAGAATCACAGAAATACGAGCCAAGTACATCCCGACACAGAGGCGAAAATTGAATTATTGAATACGCATCGTAACCAACACTTGCTTCATAAAGAACCTCCAACACGTATCTACCACGTTGTCAGCGTACTTCAAGCTACAGTTCTCGTAGCAATATCTATAGCATACTGACGCCGAATATTTTCATAGCAGTAGACGAGGCCGATGATTTGATAACAATGGAATTTTCTCACTCTGACTTCTACGCAAATCTCATTGTAGAAACATAAACCTCGGCATTCATTCATTCTCTGGTGCATATTTATGTAGAACAGTTTTACGGTAGCGAGCAAAGAATTAATTCGGCAACGGCAGTAAAAAATAAAATTTCCTTTCACGTAGAAATTATGTACAACTTACATCTGGACACTGGGGACACGCGGTAGTGTAGTTGGTTGAGGCACTATTCTACAAGTCGGAAGGCTGCGGGTTCGATTCCTGATGAGGTAACTGGATTTTTAAATTGACCTAATCCTTCTAGCCGCATTAGTATCCTGTGTAGACTCAGCCTCTAACATAAATGAGTACCAGGAATCTTCCTGGGTGTGAAGGGCGGTCGGCGCGTAAGGCTGACAAACTCACCGCCATCTGTGGGCCGATTGTCTATAGAAATTGTGGGAGCCTCGACATCTCACAACCCTATGTGCCTTCACGGCCTTTTACAGGGGGAATTCGGATAATTGTTGCAGTCTTAAAGTTCAGAAACGTGTATCTAATGATTGTAATATAAAAGGAACTATAATTTACTTGCTACTTTATATTTAGGTTTAAGAAAGTGGAAGCAACATGAGATTGGAGGGAAATGTATAATGGCTAGCTGCTTAATTTTTAATGTTCATCAATATATGGGAGGCCACAAATGATATGAACAGAACATGTAATTTAGACTGTAAGCTAAAATTGTCCCTGTGCTTACCTAATGCTTAATGAATGCGTGTGGGTGAGTGAGTGCATGTAAGATCCATATTTTCTTGGTCTCGGCATAGCTCAAGCGTTTAGTCGCTGGCTTCCCACCGAGGCGGCCCATGTTCGATCCCGGATCTGGTCAAGTGGGATTCGTGGTGGACAAAGTGGTGCTGGGGCGGGTTTTCTCCGAGTACTTCGGTTTCCCTTGCCAATCTTCATTCCACCAAATTCTCCATCATAATCAACCGTGGCAGGCTACAATAGACCAATCAGTGGCCGCCGTGCCGAGTTGACCCAGTTTGACCCCACCCTCCCCACTAAGCGAACTAAAAAATTAATTAATTAATTAGTTGGAGGTGAATGATCAGCGACCCTGCCGCTTTACGCCCGAGCCCCTGTACCCATTGGATATGAGGCTGGGTGGGCCCCGAGCCGGTCTAAACGACATGGGAGAAAGAATTTCTTGACGCTACCAGGACTCGAACTCCTACTTCTCGGTCGTCCACCCCGGCTTCAAAATGTAATGTGCACGGCGAAAATGAGAACTGCAGAAACAATTTTAGTATGAAATCCTAATTGGAATAGGCCATTGGAGAATGCCATAGCTGGCAGAATAATATTAAATAGATGATTTTAGGGAGCAGAGCTGATTGAAATGTCTCAGAATAAGGTACAGTGGTGCGCTCATATGGACAAGGTAATCGATCGTCTGGTACCATAAAGGCGGAGAGTATCTTGACCAACTGAGCAATCATCATCTTCTCAAGAAGGATTCTTCTCCTTGGACTTTGCATAGAATGCATGCTGCTGCTGCTTCTCGTGTGTCTGAGAGAAGTTTCTCGCGTAGAGCGAGAGGAACTACAGGTACATGCATTACGTTGTGTACCGAAGTAGGGCCGCGGGCAGCTGGGGGAACAAACAGCTCCTAGTGTAAAGACGCCTTGTGGAAGACGGATCTCACTGCAGAGGTCACATCCAGTAGGTACATCATGGATATGAATACTTAGAAGGAATATGGGATGAAATGTATCCACGAACTGGTAACTGTAGAGACAAATGTGTCATGTACAAATCTGAAATATGAAATATCAAGAAATGGAATTTCATGCTACACTGTTCCACATTGCCTTTATCAGAGGCAGCTCCTCTGTGGTTAGCAAAAAGTTGGATCCTGTTATTCATACGTTATTTACGACTGCAGGAATTTTCAGCGTTAAAATTTGATGGACTGATGCTTGCATCCATGTATGTTGAAGTGAAAACAACGATCGAAAATGCTGTCCTGACCTATTTCTGGGTATTTTTCAATTGTACCGTAACGTGGACGGCCAGAACGTTGCTAAGCAACGGCTCGGTAATAAAACCTCAACAATAAGGAAACTGTTTTCTGTGCTAGCCGCACCGAGGAAAAGCACGGAGATATAGGAAGTTTGTTGCCAGGCAACGCAGCGGTAAACATGCATCCACAACAGTGGGAGCCGGTGTTTTCCGTGGGGTCCGTGCAGAGGAGTTTTCTTAAACGGCGCTACGACGAAAAGGGAACCCCCGTGTGGAGGCGGGGTCGAATATCTCAACCGTGACCCTGCGAGTCGTAGGAGGCGACGAAAAGGGAAGTCTCAAATCTGAGACAGTAAAATATGGTAGCGAGTCCCAAGGGACTCAGACCCGAGAAAAACCGCGCTGGCAAGGGCCAGCAGCATATACAAAGGACAGACCCGTCCGCTCGTCAGAGAGGGCGCCCCACAGAAATAAGACCGTAACTGTCAAACGGTAATAAATATCTGGTCATGAGCCCCTGGAAGGTACTCGACACCAAGACTTACTGACTGACAGGCCGTCAGTAGCTGTGTGACTTTGACTTTGAAAGGAAGTCTCAAATCTGAGAGAGTAAAATATGTTCCCGTGTCTCAACGGACTCAGACCCGAGAAAGACTGCGCTGGCAAGACCCAGTAGCATGTAAAAAAGACAGACCCGTCCTCTCGTNTGTCCTTTCGTCAGAGAGGACGCCCCACAAAAACAAAACCATAACGTTCAACAGTAATAAATAGACACCAAGACTTACTGACTGACTGACTGACCGACCGTCAGTCGAAATATGACTTGTACTTGGACGAAAATGGAAGTTTCAAATCTGAGACAGTAAAATATGGTCGCTAGTCCCAAGGGACTCGGACCCGAGAAAGACCCCGCTGGCAACGGCCAGCAGCATATGTAAAAGACAGCCGTCCTCTCGTCAGAGAGGGCGCCCCACAAAAATAAGACCGTAACTGTCAAATGGTAATAATTAATATCGACACCAATACTTACTGTCTGACTGGCCGTCAGTCGCAATGCGACTTAAATTCTGAGTTGTGATTTCTCGGTAGAAGATACCCACGGAAAGTTCGTCGACCTATGAAGACTGAAAGTGTGATTGGAAGGCTTCATTCATGTGTAATACTTGGGGTGTGTGAATCGATGAGACTGTTACAGTCCCTGCGTTTTAGTTGTGATACCAGAGAGGACTTGTAACCAAGGTGCTAATAAATCTAATCATCCGAACTACTTGTAGAACCCGTCATTTTCGTCAAGGGTACCAACCTACACGTAAAATTACCTTTTTTTAAACCTACAACCTGAGTATATTCGGAAGACAGATGTTGGGTTCGAATCTCCTCCAGGAAAACGAATATAGGCACTGAGAGGGTTTTTTTTTCTTCAAGGGTTTCCTCAGTCCCCAAGGGCAATGTTGCTACAGCCCATGACCGCTTCCATCTAACTTCATCATTTAACATTGATGCCACTCGAGGGTTAGAAGATCCCAGCAGAAGATCGTGTTAAATAATTTATAAATGTGTTACTTGAGCGGTATGCAAATGCAAGAAGCAAGTGAATTCACTGACATATTCATGCACCCATACATACACGCGCGTATATAAAGAACAGAATTGCTGCTGTTTGTCTACCGGTCTGTCGGTCACATTTAAAAGGAGTTCTAGACGAATTTAGTCACAATAGGGACTAGGTTACGGGGTAGTTGACAAGGCAATCGGAATTGTTTCCGGGCAGCGGTAGCTTCGCAACGTCCACACCGATTATGGGTCCCACTCAGCATCCTGTCAAGAGGATGCTGGAGTTCTTTCCCCGGGAACGAAGAGGGAAGGATATGAAGCTGACGAGTCAACTCCGTTAGGCACCGAGGTTAAGAATGCATTGGTTAAACCTAAACTATCCCATGCCTCTTTATGGCATAGTGCTGAACTGAGAACAGCCAAATCTTCTCAACCTTCTCCACATAGAATGTAGGTGAGATTCGTGAGGGTCGAACTGGCACTGAAGCAGGAATTTCACGGAATTTCCTGTTTTCCCCTTTCTAATTCTCATTTACCATTCCTCCAATCAAATGAATCACTGCTGCCTGAGATGTCAAATAGCCCTAATCAGGCAGCACATTATCACATACTCGGATCCTTCAACTGGCTGCTCAGATTAAGGTAGTTTAATGTCACATGTAGGGTGGTACGCGTGACGAAAATAACGGGTTCTAGTTCAGCTGATTAGATTTATTAGCATTTTGGTTATAATTTCGTTTAATCACATTTAAATTCCACGCTATTGTTGATTTCTACAATTTACAGTTTACCGTTGCACACGTACTAGGATTCTATGTTTCCACTAGTCGTATCCTAGCAACGGATCTCAACACACAAACTGTCACTTCAAATCACTATGAAGTCTTCTTGTGTTCCACGAACTTCCCGTTGCTGTTTTCTACTGAGAACTGAACTGTCACCGCATTCACTTTTCGTATAAGCATTCTGCACACTGCACTAGTCTCTCAGTCCAGTCTAAGCTATAGCAGATATTCGTGATACAGCCTCCGCACGAGCCACGCACAGAAAATCAAGTTCTCTTGTTGCATATGGAAGACCACACAGAGAACAAGTCACGTGATTCATACCCAGAGTCTTGATTGGTGTGCTGTTGCCTAGCAACGCGCATTAACATTCCTCCCTTGAGACCCACCTTCCATTGTTGCCTTGTGTGTATCCGGTCGCGCGGTGTTTACTGGTCAGTGACCTAACAACGCTCCGGTAATCCACGTTACATTCATTTATATCCCTTAGTCCTGCAAATACTGGAATGTTCAGAAATGGCACGGTACAATTGCAAGAGCAGCTGCAGTTTCGGATTTGTGTTGTGTTAAGGCTTTTAACACTGCTTAAATTGAAATAAGACATACGGAGAGCTGAAGCATTTCAATTTTATATTGGGTACACAAAATACATGGAGGCACGCGGTTACTTGGTTGAGGCACTGTTCTACAAGCCAGAAGGTCGCGGGTCCAATTCCCAATGAAATCATTGAATTTTTAAATTGACCTAATCCTTCCATCCACACTATGGCCCTCAGGTCGACTCAGCCTCTAACAGAAATGAGTACCAGGAATCTTCCTTGGGGTAAAGGTGGCTGGAGGGGAACGCTGACAGTCCCACCGCCATCTGTGAACCGATTATCTAGAAAATGCGGGAGACTTAATGTCTCGCAACCCTGTAGGTTTCCACGGTTTGTTACAGGGATAATTTTACCTTCCTTTTTACCCACAGAACACGACAATTTATAACTGTTCGTTGGAGCTTATACTTCAGACTCCAGGACAAACAAACCACAGCCAGCCGTAACCCCGCGTAACTGGAGTGTGTGGCCCGCTGTGCCTTGAACAATGACAGACTTGTGAGACATAATTATCATGCGTAAAATCAATTTACCCCATTAAGGGATTAGTTGTTCACATGATGTTTTCATGTTCCTGTCCAAGCCGTGTAATCGACAGTTCCTCCAAAATATTTCGCTTTGTGTATACCTTCGTACGCCTACATGCGTACATACTGGTGCGTGACCATACTCTGTGTGCCGGTACAGAGGCAGAGACGTGTGTATATACATGTATGTGCAATAGCCGCGGAAATACAAATGAAATTTGCTGTTTAAGGTATAGATAAGATAAGATGCCTAAGTGATTAACTGGTCCCATACATACATACATACATAATGGCCGACATAAATTTTAAATCTGTAATAATTATATGCGAATTTAATTATCTGTTGCGGTTCGTAATCTTCACTGAGAAGTAGTGGGTCTGGAACGGGGTCCACTCAGCCTCGTGAGGATAATTGAGAAACTTCTTGAATGGAAAAGTAGCAGCTCCGGTATAGAAAACTGAAAATAAAGGCCGTGGGGATTCATTGCGCTGACCACGCGACACCCTCTATCCGCAAAATTTGGCACTAGCTTCGCCGACAAGCGGCGTTCGCTCGGTCGGTATTGTTCGCTTGCGGACTAAAAGCCACGGAGTTTGTTGTTTTTGTTTTTGTATATAAGCTTGTAACGGCTTATGTCATTATTGCACAGTGTTCTGAAATGCTTCCTCCAGTACGCTACAAAGGTATATGAACACTTTAGAATTTTGGTTGTCGAGACGACACGGAGCGTGGGTGAACATACGGGTACAATTGCTGGTTCTGTATCATCAGCGAAGGCCCTGGAGCAATGTCGCCATTTGCTCAGCCCCCACTCCGCCTTTGTATATAAGGGATAATGTCTCTGAAGTAAATTATACAGGATACTTGCTAATCTACCACCTCAGGTTGACGATGTGAATAGAGAGGTCTGTTTGGAAACGTAGTCGCTCATTGCCCTTGGCCTGCAACTTCTGGCCGATGCTGTACCTGGGCGGCATACATTATCTCGCTAAAGGTTGCCCTGTTGCCATGAGACCACTTACCTACTGTTTAGCTGATGTACTAAGTACCTTGGCAATCATAAACATGAATAATTAATACGTATATCATCAAGAAATATGCTTTTGGTGCAGAGACTTCAGCCGTCGTTACAGATTTTAACGGATTCCATCCCGTTCATTTAATCCGTTAAAGCGTACTGGTTACTGTATCAGCTGTTCGATATTATAAAACTCTACTTTTGACCAAAGAGTGTACATACTTATGTGCTTCCTGTAATTTTTCTATCCGTAAACAGCGTTAACCAGACGCCCATTATAACAGAGACTCAGTGTTTTTCCTACCAAGTAGAATCTGAATTGTCAAGTGTTGGTTAGAAAAATTCGTGGTTCAGTGGGTTAAACTCCATAAACATTTTTTGCGCGTTTATTTTATGAGTTTCAGCTTAATATTAGGTACCACTGTATAAGTGAGCCGGGATATCGTAGTCAGTAGAGCGACTGGCTACGGGCTGGACTACCGAGGGGTCGGAATTCGAGTCCCGGTAGGGTCGAAAATTTTGTCTCCTACACGTCGTCCACACCGGTTCTGGGGACCACTCAACCTCCTATCCAATGGGTACCGGGGTTCTTTCCCCCAGGGGTAAAGCGGCAGGGACGTGAAGCTGATTACTCACACGAGCTAGTGCCGAGGTCAAGAAAATGTGGGACTGTATATCCGTATATATTGTACTAAATCACATAAGCAGGAAGACATATCTAAGAGAATGCACCTAACATCATGCTTGGATGTTATTTCATTTTGATTCCTGCATCTCAGTCGTAAGCAAGAACACCTGACACGGCGTGATGGACACAGAGATTACTGGCGGTAAGTCCTCAAAACCAGACATTACGCGTTCTTTTCAAGAATTACATAAAATGAATTGGTCACATCTATCCGCCTGTCAGAATCTGTCTCCCAAATTTAACTCGTTAATACCCAGTGCTCCCATATGTAAAACAACCCCCCTGAATTCTGCCCACAGAGTGTATTTGTGTATTTCGAATGCTTCTCGACTGTTTCTGCCGACAGAATTAACGGGTTGATCCTTGTAGCAGAGATGTAATAATCTTCTGTGAATTATAAACCGAACTTCTTTTATAGGATTTTTTTAGTGGTAATGGGGTGGGACTAAGTTCCTTGTACTGAGGCCACTTCTGGCCTATTGTACCAGCCCCAGATCATAGGTGAGGGTGATTGTGGAGCAATTGGTGGAATGAAGATTGGCAGGGGAAACCGAAGTACTCGGAGAAAACCTGCCCCAGCGCCTCTTTGTCCACCATAAATCCCACTTGACCAGACCCGGGGTCGAACCCGGGCCGCCGCGGTGGGAAGCCAGCGACTAACCGCTTGAGCTATGGCGCGGCCTTTATATTATTTAAAAATAGTTCAAAATTTAAAAAGTTAAAAGGATGTGGCATTTCAAATTGATTCTTATCAGTCCATTTGTACGCAACTTCAAATATACAGAGTGGAGCAGAGGAAACGCGTGTTTCTCACATAAGGATAACCATCCTGTGGGAACCACATTCGTCTCATGTTTACCCGACGCCTTAGGAGTTCTGGATGCAGGAAGTTGTTTATCATATCGACGTAGCGCGCCGAAGTCACTGTAACTGCAGTTTCCCCCGCTTCAAAAAGGCAAGGACCAATGATCCCTAACTTAGAAACACCGCACTACACCGTCAATTTGAGTTGTGGAGAGGTACGTACCTCTAGTACAGACCGCGAACGACCCAAGAGCTGAAATTTCCCATTCGTCAAGAAATCACAGCTGTGCCAGAAGACATGATGGAGAATGCGATGCAGAATTTTGACGAGAGGCTCCAAATGTGTGTCCAGCTAGAAGGGCGTCATCTGACTGACATTATTTCTGTATCTAATGTAAGTTAAAATGCATTAAAATACCTTCTTTTTTGTATATTAAAAAGGTTTTATCTTGAAAATCAACAAAGTTATTCTTATGTGAAAACCGTACGTTTCCTCTGCCTCACTGAAAACTCCACTATATTTATGAAATACCTTTCATGAAGAAGTCACTTACACGTTGCAGTACATTCAGTGTTGAGCGATTAATTACATGGAACAAAGTCTTTTTTTTAATTTGAGAATCGATCAGCCGGTAAAGAAGTCTCCAACCTTTTATGAAACCATGTTTATAACAGCCGCAACTGGACTTTATTCTGAGACTCACGAATCTAGTCAACACCCTAATATCCTAGTGCTTCATACTCATCTGTCCTTAAGAAGGAGGCACTACTCCCCCTTAAATGCAGGTGAACATCCGTCGGACTACATGGTGATCACATCCCAGAACATATTTTTAATGTTAATGAGGCTTCGGATTCCATGGAAGCGGGAAATTTATCGAGCTGCTCACAGGCCATAAAGTTTTTCAGAAGAACTTCCACCATCAAGTTCATATTCAGCATTCGGAAGGACAAGACAACAGCTTTGCAACCCAGGGGGGGTGACTTTATTGATATGGAGTGTATAGTCCCAACAAGAGGCGCTTATCCTCATGTTCTTGCAGATGTTTATGGATCCCACCAGCTTACGAGATCCATCAACTAGGAAAAGCTCTTACCCAAGTTTCTCTCCAGTTCTCCCTTTCATCTCTCCTCCTCTGACCCGCCATAACCCCATCTTGCCCCACTCTATACCCCCTTCAAGCTTTACACCTTCGTTGATTCCCTTCCACTCCATATATTTCACTCAGCATTCTTTCCCCCAAACGTTTGTTCTCATCTTCAAGACAGTTTCAGTTACACTGCTGAGATGAGAACGATATGTGTGTGTCGATCCATTATGAGCCTCTGCTTCACGGCACCCTTAAGAGGAATGGTGCAATGAACTAATTGCGGTTGGGGCTCTACTACGAGCCGTTTCTACGTGGCTGAGCAGATTTCTGTTTCACTGCCCACGTATTCTGTTTTGCAACTAAATCCTGGCATACAATGTCCTCTGTTATCAATATACCGGCAACAAAATTGTCGATTAACGTTTGTTTCAAGTAGCATAGAAAGGACGTTAATATGACGTCAGTGAGAATCAATAGTAATGAAATCTGTGTCCACAACAAGTGTTCTATTTATCTGTTTAATTTGAGGCCACAGACAGAAGTCCCAGGAGTTGATCCCCTCCACTCCTCCCTCCATCTGTTACAATCCCCCTGACCATATAACGTCACTACATTCTGTTCACAGGAGCGCTGGTAATGATAAGTTTCAATAGGAATAAGCGCTTTGTAATGGCTGACATACTGGAAGTGGGGATTCAAGAGGAATACAATAGGAGGCAGACAGAGGGAAGACCCAAACGCCTTCATCAACCCAATCAAATAACTTCTTTCTGTTATCTCGGAATAACTCCCTAGGGCATCCCTTGACATTTTGGCAGTCGCTCAGTTGTTCAAGAAATTTCGAAACTTTTTATGGAAAGCGAAAAGTCCATTGGCATCCTAGCAGGAATCCACTGGATTCCATTCTGAAACACTTGACTCCAGTCCACACTACGATACCCTGTTTCTTCGATAATGTATATCATTGTTAGTGTCCATTATTTATCTTCCGTCAAAATTGCAACACTTTTACATTCGACACTTCAACACTACATGTTTCGGCCTCAAACGGCCATCTTCAGGTGTTTTTATGTTACAGATATTTTACTAAAACTGTGTTAAAAACTGCTACACTCTTTTAATTCGTGTTAAAATCACACGCCGTAGTCTTCTTAAGTAAAACGAGATAAAAACCTTTAAAATTTCTGTTGCATATTATTTCACCTCACCCGGGGTGTTGTTATTTTCGTAAATGTATCAAGGTGTTTTTCTCGGCAGCTTGCCCCTCACGTTCGTGGTCTACTTTCAGCTTTTGACTGCCATATGTTCCTGGTTTGTGTGTGCTTCCTCCACAGCGTGTGGTGTTGTCTTTACTCTAGTAAAGACAACACCACATGCTGTGGAGGAAGCGCACACAAACTAGGAGCATATGACAGTCAAAAATTGAAAGTACACGCGGTAGCGTAGTTGTTGAGGAGTTATGCTACAAGCCGGAAGGTCGCGGGTTCAAGTCCCGATGAGGTCATTGGATTTCATTCAGTTGAACTGATCCTTCCAGCCGCACTAGGCCCTGGGGTTTACTCATCCTCTAACAGAAAATGAGTACCAGGAATTAATTAAATAATTTTCCTGGGGAGTAAAGTGCGGCCGGCGCATAAGGCTGACAGCCTTACCGCCATCTTTGAGCCGATTGTCTAGCTAGACAATGTGGGATCCTCAACATCTCACAACCCTATGGGCCTTCAAGGTACAGGGATAGCTTTATTTTTTTTTTTTTTTTACTTTACTCCTCAACCTACTTCTTCCCTCTTTTTCTTAGCTTCATCCCCACTTTTCTGTTCTTCCTTTCACTCTTTTCCCTTCATTTATTATCTTCTTTCTTCTCATCCTTTTCTTTGTTTTCATCATTTCCACCTACTATTATTTCTTTTCTTATTTCTTATCCTCTGCGTTCCCCTATCCTATCCTGTCTTCCTCGTTGTTCTGATCCCCTTTTCTCCTTCATCTTGCAGCACGGCACCAAACGGCTGGGTGTGACAAGAAACAAACAATGCCTTGACCCGCCCAGTTATACGCTCGAGGTCGGAATGGGATATATGCTTGTGCATTTACTTACGTTGTGGACAGCCGGCGCTCAGGGACTGCACCTCGCTCCGTATCAGTACAGAACTGAAGTTGACAAGAAGCGAATAAGTTTCAAGACGCTAAAATCGGGATTTATATGTTAAACATTTACAGCTTGTCACCACCTTATGAAAAGACAGTTTTTGTGAACGCAGAGAAATAGAATGATAACTCGTATTGAAATGATTTTAAGAATGCAATTTGTGTTTTTAATTTTACTGTACGAAAGCCTTTAAAATGAAACTATGCTAACTGCTTGGAGCTGAGTCCTTCATTAGCCCCCAGTCGCTCACCTAATCAAGAATTTCCCAACATTTTATGGAACACGGAGGTTCATTGTCGTGTTCACGGGTCCCTATTATAGGCCAGATCAATCCACTCCATCCTATGTCTCTAAGATCAATTTTAACATCACCCACCTACGTCTTTATCTCCTTAATGGTCTCTTTCCTTCTGGCTTTCCCACCAATATTCTATATTTATTCCTCTTCTCCCCATTCGTGCTACAAGCCCTGCCCACCTCACCCTTCTTGATTTCATCCCAATTATATTGAGGAAGTGCACAGGTTGTGAAACTCCTCATTATGCAATTTTCTCCAACCTCCCATCACTTCATCTCTCTTTGGGCCAAATATTCTCCTCAACACCCTGTTCTGAAACACCCTCAGTCTATGTTACCCTTGACATACTTCTTTCAAATATCAGTTAAAATTTCGGCGTTGGAGGTAGAATCAGACTAGTGGATTCATCAGTAACTCGTCACTTACTGCAGACACTACATTTCACAATTCTCACTTCAGATATCCAATGTTAGGGAGACAGAGCGTGAGCTGATGCACGGTTAAGTCTTGTAATGCGTTCAATAAGACATCACAAGACGCTTGCGGTAGAGAGGCATGTGACGTTACCTCAGCAACAAGTCACTAATTATATCAACGAATTAATCTATTTCGCCATTGAAGCAAACACACTGCTCTCAACCTTAAACGAGCAATTAACGGAACATCTCAGACAAACACGAACTCCCCGCTAGAAAAAGATACCTGCCGTTATTGTCGATACAAATCTATCGCTTTCTCAGCGGTTCCACGACAGAATTGGTACTCGATTCACTTACTTAGCTACGAGGGCTATTCGGGAAGTAACTTCCGGTGAGCTGTTAACAAAACAAGTAATGAGAAAAAAATTATTGTACACAAAGATACATACTGTAACGTGCATAGCTCGGCAACGGCGCGATGAACACCTCGCTTAAGATCACTCAACAATATGACGAATATTTATAGCTCATTGCTGTACAACAGTGAACGCGCCAATGTACTGGCGAGAATGTTATCACGTGACTAGTTTTCTGTGTGGTCTGCGCTGCGCAACATTAGAACTGTGTTTTCTGTGTGGTCCGTGCCGAGAGGATATGGGAGAATACGGGAATGGGAATTGACTTCACTTGAGTTCCGAAATTCCAAGGGAAGCGCAGTGTGGCCAAAAGAAGAATTAGAAGACTTAGTATGTAACGTTACATGAAACCTATTAGGATATGTTCACTGGAAAGACCGATAAGGGGATAGGAGGATAACATTAAGATGGAAATAAGAGAGACTGGTTATGTGGGTAGGTGGATTCAACTGATTCAGGATCGTATTCTGTGGCGGGGTTGACATTTCGGGTCATGAGTTTTTGGTTATTTAATGTCGGCAGAGGCATGAACCTTCGTAGGAGTTAAGTGCTGCTTTCAACACATTACAGATATAGGATAAAGTAACAACTAGTTGTAGTTTCAGTTTCATACATTCAGTTTTTCTCATTCAACAGTACGAATTATGTTGGATATGACGACACACTATCCTCTGGGATGTAACACCATACAGTTCGGTAGAAATTCACTGACGTTTAGGAAAATCGTATTGCCTCCATCGTCAGGGTCGAAATGTAAGACAAGAAAGAAACCAGTAAGAACCACGAGAGGAATGTTCTGCTTTCCATCTGCTCCTTTTTGGTTTCTTGCTTTGCTTACAATTCGACCCTCAAATGGACGATCTTCTGAAACGTCGGTGAACTTCTGTCCAACTACAAGGAGGTATATCCCAGAAGAAATGCCAATGTGAATGAAATGGAACAGCCAAGGGCACATGGGTTTGCTTCGCTGTGCAAATTTGTTCTTAAAACACGAAATATGAAGTTCAGTTGCAAAGATAGCCAGTACACTTCACTAATGTTCTTCGTTGTTTCAGTTGACGTTCTCAGTAACCTTGTATCAGAGGTTGTTACTTAGAGTCAGTGGAGATCAGTGTTTTGGCTACGGACGGTAAATCGAAATGTACTGAAGAATACATGGCTGTAGCATATTCAACACGCCAATGTGGAATACGTAAATAAAGGATCGGAAGCCATATAGATAGAAGCGGTAGGGACACATTTTAAGATATTTTCCTTTTGAAGAATGCCGCCTTCTGGGATGTGGAGACGTGTAGATCTTGGGTGAACGGACGTTCCTCCGAAACGTCTGTTCACACAAGCTCTACACGGCGCCACATCTCAAAAGACGGCATTCTTCATAGTCTCCGCCGTGAAAAGCCTCAAATCTTACGTAAAATAAACTCCGTGGCCTATAGTCCGCAAGCGAACTATACCGACCGAGCGACCGCCACTTGTCAGCGAAGTAAGTGCCAACTTTTGCGGATGGAGGGTGTCATGTGGTCAGCGCAAAGGATCCCCACGGCCGTTAATCTCTGTTTTCTAGACCGGAGCCGCTATGTCCTCAGTTATCTTCATGAGGCTGAGTGGACTCCATTCCAGACCCACTACTTCTCAGAAAATCTGGTAGCGCCGAGAATCGAACCCGGGACCTCTGGATGTGTAGCCAGGAATTCTGACCACTAGACCACAGATGCGGTCCTCAAATCTTACATACTTTTCTTTTATTTGACTGGAATAATTGAAGGAAAACACGATCATGGTAGTTATAATAGCCTTTTCCGGGTCGAGCTTCGAAACAATCAAGTACGAGTGGTAGTCACTCGATGTAGGTACTGCCATCATATTGATGCTGACAGACAATATTCTGTTCCGTATCTCACTCTAGATAAAGCTGTCTCTGTAACAGGCCGTGGAGGCCCATCGAATTGTGAGACGTCGAGGTTCCCACATTTTCTAGACAATCAGCTCACAGATGGCGGTGAGTGCCGAGGTCAAGGAAACGTAGATATATATATATATCCACTCCCACGTACGCCTTCATGGCGTAGTGCTTAGTTACTTAAGCAAAGGAACACATTTACTTACGTCTCACGCCAGTTTAATGTACACCCCGGTTTACAACAGACGGAACGTGCAAGACCCCCCTCGTGACGTCAATCTTGTCATTGTGCCCGACAAATTTCCCTCTATTGTAAGTGCTCCGCTCCTCCATGTTATTGCAGTGTAATGTAATCACTGTCACATGACTTCGAGTGCAGATAAGCAAACTTACAGCTGTCCCACTGCCGTAGAGCGCGTCACACCGGCTCCACCTCACTTTAATAGCGCAGGTGTTGCATTTTAACTTCTTCTTGCTGTTGGTATTAGAATTTATTTTTGGTTTTGTTTGCCCTCCACCACGCAACAATGTCAAGATTTAAAATTAAGTCCTTGGTAGCGTTATTTCAGGCACTGTGCTGCAAGCTAGAAGGTCGTGGGTTCGAGTCCCGGTGAGTTTTTTTTTTCAGTTTACCTAATCCTTCCACCCGCACTCGGCCTCTGACAGAAATGAGTACCAGGAATCTCCCTGGGGGCTAAAGGCCCGACCGGCGCGTAAGGCTGACAACCTCACCGCAATCTGTGAGCCGATTGTCTAGATAATGTGGGACCCTCAACGTCTCACAACCCTATGGGCCTTCACGGCCTGTTACAGGAATAGCTTTAGCTTTTACTACGTGTTTCGTACTACTCGACCATTCATCAGGCACGTGGAAATTCGGGGAACTACCGTGCCTTATGTGCTACGGCCATTGGTGTTTTCATATTTGTGATTCTAAATGAAATCAGTGTAGGTTCTCCTCCTGTTCCACAGACGTGGCAGTCAGTGCTTGTATTTCAAGTTCCACGAACTCCTTTGGTTGGAGTCCTCCTTGAGGCGCTGCCAGTTCCCCAATTCGTCAAGAAATTCCTGGCCTTGATGGAACCTGAATATTTATTACTAGCTTGCTCATCCTGCTCCACATGAATGCAGTTCACATCTTCTTGCCCTCTGTCTTTAAAATCCTTTTAAATATCACATTCATGTGGAAATCTCAATTACTCGTATACTTTGCGCGGTATAGTAGAGTCCATGATAATTAGAGAGGTTTGCAAAGGCTCGAAAACAACATGAATGTGTATGTAGTGCACTTATGAAAGTATGTAACGCCCTTCACATATAACACACAGTCCAATTTTCAAAGATTAAACTGAATAAATGAGTTATGCAAAATTAATTGAAAACTTTTTAAATACAGCAAACAGTTTTCGGCAGGTCAGTAACACATGACACAAGGAAATTTGTCATTGAACGTATCAATCCGAACGTGCGTGAATATGCGGCACAGTCCTCTTTGGGGTGGGGGTGGGGGGCGCTTAGATATTTGAAGAAGAAAGTTCATAGTTATTCTGAGATAAGAAAGGGTAGAAGATGAAACAACACACATTTGTGTTGAAAACATATCTAATTTTTACGGTTAATTAATAAAATTAAAATTAGTTAATTTTGAAAAATGGTGCAAGCAATAGAATCTTGGTTAATCACCTGATAAATGAGTTTAGATGATAGTCTTAGCGTTTCATCTTTCTATAAGTTACAGCTGCAGAACAACTTAAAACAAAATTGAACAACGGCTGCGGTGCTGACGAAAGAGGATAATCGATCATTAGGCCTACTGGTGCCTGTCGTCAGAAAAGCGGAGCAATATAGGCCTATTTCTAAATGCGTTTAAATGAGGTTCGGGCAATTTAGTATCGTATATGCTTATACAGCCTTTTCTCATCAAAACCCCATACTTACAGCGTACATTTCTTCATATCGGTGCAAAAGAAAATAACAGTGAAACACATAAAGGAGGCAAATTATGAAAAGAAAAAAAAAATAAATTCCAGAAATATGCATTGTTCATCGGATCGGAAAGCCGCTCTATCTCATCTATTTTACAAAACGAAGTCTTCAAGACACACAAAATATAATGTTGAAATGTGTTTTGTATAGGATTGAAATGTGGCTATTTACTTTGAGGTAAGTTCATAAGGTTCAAGTGCTCAAGATGAACATAGTGCTCAGTGAAATAAAGAATGGAATATCGAACACTTAAGAAAAATAGAAAACCGCACTAATGCATAAGCAGTGAACCTACTAGACAATAGCGAAACTACACACATGCTAAAAAGATACACCGTCATAACTCTATGAGACAGATCTGAGTAAAACCTCCAATACAAACATGACAATGATAACTAAACGAGTATACGAGTTACGCTACTGGACATAACTCATTCACGAGCCAGTACTTATTGAACATGTACATTTATTGCATATTCTGCAGGTTATATACACTAAGTGTGTGAAAAGAGTGCTCAGGAAAAATACTTGGTTGTAAGGGCGCGGAAATAACAGGAGAAGGCGAAACCATTATAATGAGCAGCTTCATCCGGTTTTATTAGCAATATTAAGTCAAAGAGGATGAGATGAACAGTACTTGTAGCACTCGTGGAAGGGATGAAAAGTCTATAGAAAATTTGATGGGAAAGATGAAGAACAGACACAGCTTGTGAGATCCAGAAGCAGTTGTGGGGATAATAAGTATAACTTAATAACAATTGGGCGTGAGTGTGTCGATTGGATTCGACTGGCTCAGGATGGCGGTCTGCTGTGTAGTACATTAATGGACCTTCCAGTTTTATATAAGGAGAGTGGGAAGGGGTGTAGTATCTTGGTCAATTGAGCCATTGTCGGCTCTTCAAGAAGATTCCTTTGTAGGAAAAAACTCCATTTATTCTTAATCTCGTCACTGTATGGAAGTATGTATTAAAACCTCACACTCCAGGAAGAGTCACCGAGAAGCTGGGTAGACGTCAGAGGTTGCCTGCCCTAACCGTGAATCATACCCGTCTAGTTAGTTTATCTACTGACAGACTGAGATACCCTGATTCATGAGATTGTATTCTGCACAGTCATGGTGAAGGCTCATAGGTTTGTGAGACGTCGAGGCTCCCACATTTTCTCTAGACAATCGGCTCACAGATTGCAGTAAGGTTATCAGCCTTACGCGCCGCCCGCCCTTTACTCCCCAGGAAGATTCCTGATACTCATTTCTGTTAAAGGCTGAGTCGAACCCAGGGCCATATTGCGGCTGGAAGGATTAGGTAAATTGAAAAAAAATTCACCTCATGGGGACTCGAACCCGCGACTTTCAGGTTTTGTAGTATAGTGCCTCAACCAACTACGTTATCGCGTCCCCCCATACACATATTATACAAAATTTAAATGAAATCTGTTTAATGCTTTTGGCGATACGAAGGCTGAAACCTAAACGCAGGTTTTCAGAGTAATCTGACTAGCATCGCTGTTATGAGAGAAGGTAATTCAACAACCCCACACGTTCTAACGAAAGAGGTAAATTTAATCTTAGAGCTGCGTCACTTTGAATCCTCCCGTAAGTACATTACCCGCCTTTCACCCTTCCAGCCTGTGAATGCTACACGTAAACAGTATAAATGTCAGCATGTGGGCTGTTGGCTCTCTGAATTTAGATTGTGGTCTTCTGGGTTGTGACACTGTGTCATTGCCGACGTTTCGGAGAATGATTCCCTTATTAGTTTTTCGTTTTCTCAAACTACTTAATGTTAATCAATATGAATTCATCTAAGACAAGGGCAAATTGAAAGTTTTTATATGCATTGTAATGAACTTTGGTTTGAGTAGTTGAGCGATTATCAGCTTTTCAAGAAATTTATGGAGTTGGTATTTTTTTTCTCTCCTCTTGGTACCACTTTGGAGCGCAGGGCTGATTTCTCAGTTTCATGATCATTTTACAGAAGGTAGGACTCCTTGGAGGGGTGATCAGCTGTCGCAAGGCCTCTACCTAAACACAGGACAACACACACACAGAATAAACGCAAACACACACCAAACATCCATGCCTTGTGTGAGATTCGAACCCACGATCCCGGCTTCCAAGCGAACGAAGACAGTACATGCCTTAGACCGCTCGGCTACAGCGACCGGCGAAGTTGGTAATACTGCACTAATAATAGGGGCATAGCACGCCAATAAGCTTATCATCAAAGGGAGCTCAGAACCGCTACTCTTTCTGTAAATAACCTTAAAGTTATTCATTTCACCAAGAAATTCGTCTCGTTTTTTCCTTATGGTATTTAGAAGAACCGGCCACTGCTAACCTATCGATAATCCAGATGAAGACAATCCACACCCACATGCCCAATTTGTTAGAATCCGTTTTAATATTATCTTCCCATTCCACGCTGTCAGTATTTACACCGTATAAAACCGGATGCTCGGTTGATTGATGAACGGTGACTTTGAAAAATTTTGGAGGAAATGAAGAAGACTATGAAATACCAGAGCCAAATGCTAACAGCCCCCCCCCCCAGTATGAAATTAAATGTTTGCCGCTCTGCCAACAATCTCTGTCATTTCTCAGTTCTCCAGTGCCAATTTCACCCATAATAATATCTTATGAGGATCACATATTTCGTTAGGCTAGTGGTTGAGGCACTCTGCTACAAGCCGGAAGGTCGCGGGTTTGAATCCCTATGAAGTTACTGGATTTTTCAATTGACTTAATCCTTCCAGCCGCACTACAGCCCTGGGGTCGAGTCTGTAACAGAAATGAGCACCAGGAATCTTCATGGGGGGTAAAGGACAGCCGGCGCGTAAAACTGACAACCTTACCGCCATCTGTGAGCCGATTGTCTAGAAAATGTCGGACCCTCGACGTCTCACAACCCTACGGTCCTCCACGGCCTGTTACAGGGTTAGCTTTGCCTTTTATATTTGTTGTAGCCCCTCATTTTGAAAGTGTTCCCATCTGTTTGCTAGATCTTCTGCCTTAAATCCAAAACCACTCTTAGCAATAAATAAGCCCACAGACAACATTTCTTCTGCAGATGTTAATAATCGCTCTGGAAGTAGAGAAAACCCCACTGTATTTATGGAAACCAAAGGATTATGACAGCGTTTACAATAGTCGACCACTGGTCGGGGAAAGAAAATTTCTCTAGTCCACATCATTCATATAAGCTCTGGGGTCCACCCAACTTCCTACCCATTGCGTGCCCTTGGAGTAAAGTGGTCGTTGCTTGAAGCTGACCACTCACCTCCACCTAGTACCGGTGTCAGCAGTGATGGAGCTCTATCTCTACTTCCTCTTCGTCTTCATGGCAAAGTCCTTAATTACAGGCAGGGAAATTTAAATTAAACTTTACAACACATTAACACTTCCATATACCATGTAGGTTTTCGGATACAAATTTTGTATACATTTCTTACTTCTCCCATACTTACTCCATGTCCGGCCACCTCCTTGAATTCTCCTCAGAATGTTTTTCTCAAAGATACTTTATGTTTTCGCTCACGACGAGAAAAAAACTTCAAAACTGTACAAAACAAGAGGTAATACAAATTCGAATATTTGTAAATTTTACTCTTTTTTTATGATTATAGAAGTGTGACATGGATTAGTAAAGGATTTTAACTAAATTTCAGCACGCATTCCCCGAATTATATCCGCTTTCTACTTATTCGTGGTTACGATTTTGACTTATTATAGTCGTTCTCAATTATTTAATTTTTTTTTCATCCTCAAAGAATTTATTTCATTATTTTTATTCTATGATTTGGTCCTCGCTCTGATGGCAATACATGAACGCAGGCCTATTTAAATATCTCTTCGCTTACTTCCAGACGAACCTCTTTAGTAACTTCTAAAACAGTTTCGGCATTTTTATTTATGGTGAAATTAATCAACATCAGCCGAGATGGCCCACCTATCTCTGATCTCTCTTTACTTTCTCGGACCTTCGTTACGTCATATTCTGGAGCGAAACTGAAAAATTAGTAAAAAGCAAAGCAGAGGCTCTGTTTCACTACATGCAGCCCTGCAGAGCAGTAAGTTATCTGGATCTGAAAAATTCGGAACCTCACCATTTATTAACTCCTCTGGAGAGATTAAGATAAATGGAGCGTAGTCCCTCTCTCTCATTTATTCCATATATATTTCAGAGGCAGACACAGCCTGGTTGTAATGTAAGGGACCAAGCAATAAAGTCCACTATGCCTGGTTGCCCTGTTTAAATTCGTTTGCCGTGATACCTGTCAGCATCAGTAAAGTACATTATGGACGCGCATACTTGTCTTTGTATGGCCTGTAAATCTCTTTGATTTTCTTTGACTCTTACATGCTCCTGTGTTTTTACAAGTGGAACTTCTATTCAAAACCATCAAAGCAGCTACCTACTGTTTAATGTGTTTTATTCAATCCACTACATGTTTCGGCCCTACGATTGGGTCTTCCGCAGTTTGGTATAATACAGCGCCCATCCAGTGGGCACGGATTAATCTTTACCCGAGGATAAAGAGGCCGGAGTGTAAAGCTGAACAGGCGCCTCCATCTTGTGCACAGGTCAAAAATGGTGAAGCTGTACCTCCACTCCCCCATATGTCTTCATGCCATAGTGTTTACTTAATTGAGCACAGGGATAAATTTACTTTTTTTTTGTAAGTTTTGAGGTTTTCACGGCGATGACTGTGAAGAAAGTAGTCTTCTGGGTTTAGGCGCCGTGTATTCTTCGTTTTGGCCGACGTTTCGGAGGAACGTACTGCTCTCTGCATTCCAAGCCATTCAACGGCTCTAAAGATGGAGGCGATACGTTCCTCCGAAACGTCGGCCAAGACGAAGAATACACGGCGCCTAAACCCAGAAGACGACTTTCTTTACTTTTATCTTCTTTGTTTGTATTCTATTATTGAAAATTGTTGCTATGCCTATGAAACACTTGCATTAAATCAACTAGATCCACTTGAATTCAGTTTTCATGACTGCTTGATGACGCTTATCTTGTATTTAGATACATATCCAATTTTTCCTTAATCCACAATTATCAAGGTTTAGCTCTCTGTACTTCAATTTGCTGGCCACTAAGAAGGGGGTTTTCTAACGGAATATTAGTTGAGGCTGCACAAATGATCGAGATTACAATTCTGTGAGTTCCTTGTGAAAGGGCAAAAAAAAAAAAAGTAAAAGGACAATTGATAAGTCGTGTCTGCGTGTGCAGCTACTAAAGAACTTCCCAGCATTTTATGGAACGCGAAAGTTCATTACCGTGTTCACAAGAGCCCTCCACTGGTCCCTGTCCTGAACCAGATCAATCCAATTCATACCATCCCATACTATCCAAGATACATTTTAATATTGTCCACCCACCTACGCCTTAGTCATCCCAGTGGTCTCTTTCCTTCTGGCTTTCCCACCAATATCCTACATGTATTCATCTTCTCCCTCATTCGTGTTACATGCCATGCCACTCTCATCCTCCTTAACTTGATAATTCTAATTATACTTGGAGAAGAGTACAAATTAAGAAGTTCCTCAATATGCAGTTTTTTCAAACCTCCTGTCACTTTATGTCTCTTCGGTCCAAATATTCTCCTCAGCACCCTGTTCTCAAACACTCTCAGTCTATGTTCCTCCCTTAATGTCAGAGACCAAGTTTCATGCCAGTACAGAACCACAGATAGAGTTTTCGAAACTCTGTGTTCTGTATAATAACGGACGATGGATAAAGCCAAAAGAATCAGTACCGCCTATGTGATCTAGTGGTCAGAGTTCCTGGCTACAGACCCAGAGGTCCCGTGTTCGATTCCCGGTGCTACTAGATTTTCTGAGAAGTGATGGGTATGGAACGGGGTCCACTTAGCCTCGTGAGGATAATGGAGGAGCTACTTGAATGGAAAAGTAGCGGCTCCAATCTAGAAAACCGAAAATAACGGCCGTGGGGATTCGTTGCCTGACCACGCGACACCCTCTATCCGCTGAAGTTGGCACTAACGTCTCTGACAAGCGGCGGTCGCTCGGTCGGTATAGTTCGCTTACGGACTAAAGTCACGGAGTTTAGTTTTTAATCCCAAAAGTTACCTTTCTTTCTTATTTTCTTGCATTACTCTGCCTCCCTGATTACAACTTCAATGAGCTACTAAATAACAGACAATATTAACGTATCAATTATTTAAATTTTCCAGTTACCAAACCAGTTACACAAGAGACTCATGTTCCTGTTAAAATGTCGCGGTTAGAACAAGCGCAGAAAATTGTTAACTGCTATGTCCCCAAACACACGGTCACTGCCATATAATCCAATTACTATTGATGTTTTAATCAATTCGGGTACAACACCTAATCTCATTTTCGTTTGAAATCTCGCTTCCGCGTGCACTGACGGCTTGGGGGGAAGGGGGCGGCTATCCGTTGTAGTCACGCCAGTTGTATTCTTGACAGTGTCACATTGCCGGTTAAAAGTCGAAATATTTCAAAAGACAGACAACAGATTTAACGTGATGTTTTATTATTATTTTTTAGCATCGACACTGAATAAGTAGATTCTGAAGGGTCCTGACGATGGTGTATAATACCCAGAATTGTTGGGTTTTTGGACCTTGTCCATCGTCCTGTATTCTATAAAAGAGAATGTACAGCGTTTCGGAAAATGGATCTGTTTCCGGCTTCAGGTGAATGGGGCGGGGGACAAGAAGACACCTACTCAGTGATTGACGTTAGCTCTTTCTAAGTGGCCCATCTGAGTAGGTGTCTTCCCCTGAGTAGCTGTTTTAACTGATTGCATGTAGGTATTTTGAAAACATACTGAAACAGAGTGTTTATGAGTTAAATGTTACAAATTATTTCTCTATTCCGTGGAATTTACAGATTGAAGAAAATCATGTAATGGAAGCTCCTTAAAAGAATACCATGAGAGTGATCAAGCAGTTTGGATGAAACGGACGGGTCCTGTAACACGTATAGAAGAAATATGAAATGAATACAAAGTTTTAGTTGGAAAGTCTGAATGGAAGAGTCATTTTCGAGATCAATATATAGCAAACAAAAGAAAAGAAAACAAACCCCGTGGCTTTAGTCCGCAAGCGAACTATACCGACCGAGCGACCGTCGCTTGTCGGCGAAGTTAATACCAACTTTAGAGGATAGAGGGTGTCGCGTGGTCAGCGAAACGAATGCCCACGGCCGTTAATTTCGGTTTTCTAGGCCGGAGCCGCTACTTTTCCATCCATGTCGCTTCTCAATTATCCTAATGAGGCTGAGTGGACCCCGTTCCAGACCCACTACTTCTCAGAAAATCTGGTAGCCCGGGGAATCGAATCCGGGACCTCTGGATCTGTAGCCAGAAACTCTTATCACTACACCACAGGCGGTGATCAATATATAGTTCGAATCCATGATGTGTATGTATTGACCGTCTTCTAGTGCACACAATCTCANTCATATGTCACTTCACTACATGTTTCGGCATCACTGTGCCATCCTCAGGTGTGTTATTTACGTTAAACTATTGCACTGCTCGCACGCAAATAACACACCTGAGGATGGCACAGTGATGCCGAAACATGTAGTGAAGTGACATGTGAGATTGTGTGCACTAGAAGACGGTCAATACATACACATCATGGACGCAAATCAGTGCAACAGGACGCTAAAATACAATATTATAGTTCGAAGGATAATATAGAAGTGGATCTCATAGAATTAGGGTGAAAGGGTGTGGATAGGATTCGACTGACTTCGGATAGGGTCTGCACGCCACTCACCAAATGGGTTCTATAAAAGGCGAGACATTTCTTAACTACCAGAGCAGTTATTAGTTTCTTGAGGAGAGTATTCCCTGAAGTCAGTTTGATAATTCACATAATTTTCAAGAAACAAGAAATGAATATGGGAATATAACCGTGATTAGTAAATATGAAAAAAAAAAGGCCGTGCCATGGTTAAGGCGGTTAGCCGCCGGTTTCCTACAGCGACGGCCCGGGTTCGATCCCAGGTCAGTTCACATGGGATTTGTGGTTGAAAATGTGGCACTGGGGCAGGTTTCCTCTGAGTACTTAGGTTTCCCCTGCCATTTCTCATTTCATAAATTGCCCCGTACTCATCTATCATCTTGAGCTCGTAGAATAGGCCAATTAGAGGCCGACGTACGAAGTGGGCCCAATCTCACCCCACCCCACGAAACTAAAAAGCAAGAATTTGGAAAGAGAGAGCCATCCGTCAGGGAAGACTTAAAACCAGAAACACTTCATTAGTACAGCCCGTAAATTATCCGAGACACGAACCGGGCAGCTCCTCAATACTTACGTTTAGAGCGTTACCACTAAGATACACAACATTCATGGCATTGCATCATATATATTTATACATATATATAAAAGATTCATATAAATTAATTATTGTTTCTTATGATGGTAGTTATGATTATTATTATTTATACTTAACATTTTACAATTATTAATGACAATTTAGATCTATATTAATGAAATTATTATTATTATTACACGTTGTTTGTTTGTTTCTTTGTTTACTTCTCTGTATTAATTTGTTTTTCCTCCAGTGCTTGCCTGTAGTTTGTCTTTGACTTTACGTTGTGTTTGTCCATAACGTAATTACCTGTGTCTACACTGGGCTGTGTCTGTAATTGGCCTTGCGGCTGTTGACTCGGCACATAAATAGTAAAGAATGGAATTGAATTATTATTATTATGACCTACTGGACCGGTGGGTAGCACTGCTAAGGGACCATCTCAGGGTTACGTGGTGTGTAGACAAGACTTGTTAGCCATCATAAGCAACATGGCTGTGGAAATAAAACCCTGGTCCTCTAAGATAGAGTATTTTGCAACAAACTGGCAACCTGCTGAAGTAGTAAAAAAAATTGGTCGTACTCCACAAGGACTGAATTACCGGAGTCTGTGGACGGAGGAAGTTAACAAGTTCAACGCTTGCAGATTGTTGTTTTTTCTGCTGCTGTCATTATTATTATTATTATTATTAT
>NW_019734350.1:1267459-1299893 GCF_002891405.2 Cryptotermes secundus
CCTGTCACTTCTCACACCCTCGAACCCACCCCCTTGTCTGAAATTTTTCTTCTGCGCATTCAAGGTTACTCTTGCCTTGTTCGAAGTTACGTGACACTTGCTATACATATAGTGCGGGTTCCCCCCTCTCCCACCACAGAAACAGCTTCAGGCTTTACAATGGAGACGCCAACAAAGACCTATTACAATAGCCCCATGACTTCACGCAAAAGTGATTCAAGTAAAGGCTCTACTCTTTAAGAGTATAATTTATGGTTACCGAACGATGCGTTTTATTCTTCTGTTGTTGGACCGAATAATAAAAATGTATACAGAATGTTGGGGGATAAAGAGAGGCGTTCGCTTAGAAGAGAGAGAAAAATGTGAACAATATGAATCTGAAGTTTCGATGCTGGGAGGCAGACGACACTGAATCAAGGTAGTTTCCAGCGATAGGTTTTGGTACGTTATTGGCGGGCATGAATCGCAGAGCTTCGTAGAGTTCGTGCGTGCGAAAGATGCATTGGATGACTGTTTCGTAGAGCATTTAACAGTATTTTACTAATTAGAGAGACGATTTAGCTTCGAATGAGATAACAGGGTGACTACTTAAAGGGAATCAATGAAATGCAGAAGAAGTGGTCATGACCCATTTAAATATACTGCCCCACTGTCATCAGGAGCCGGTATAGCGACTGTCTACGGGCTGGATGACTGAGGGGTCGGAGTTCGAGTCCCGATAAGGTCAAGGATTTTCTCCACGTTGTCCAGACCGTCTCTGGGGTCCACCCAATCTCCTATCCAATGGGTACCGGAGGTAAAGCTGCCGGGTTGCGAAGTTAGCCTCTCACCTCCAGCTAGTGCCGAGATCAAGCAAATATGGATCTATACTCGTACATCCACTTCCCTATACGCCTTCATGGCGTAGTGCTTAATTCGTTGAGCACAGAGACAACTTTACCTTTTACATTTTACCCCACTGTCATCTGGAAGGGCTGGAGAAAGCCACAACATATCTCCATAAACATATAATAAGGCAGATATTTTGCATCTTGAATTTTCAGTTTGCAGTGTTGAATCTTCGATGACAGACTTGGCAGCCTGCACAGATTTCTCGAATGTTGTTGTCCGTGTTTCGGTTACTGTTAAGAATATGGAGTTTTCGACAGACCGTTCGTTCGGACCGGCCCTAGGGCCCGCCCTGCCTCTGTTCTGGGAGGTACTAGCCGATTTTCCTCTTGAATAAAGAATAAACAAATCTAGTCCATAAGGACCACTATTTCTAAGCATGTAAATAGTTAAAAGTCGGTGTGGAGGTCATGGATGGATACATCTCCTTAAAGCTATCGAAGCCTGGTGTATTATAACTTGGGTCACTGCTGCTTAAAGGAAGTGAATGGGAAGGCATTTAATAAAGTAAACATCCTTTAGAGATGACCAGGGGAAATGGGTTGTTGAAAGAGAGATTCTCTATCCTCTGTATATACAGAGTGTGCAAGGGCTACCCAAATATAATAGGCACATTTCTTCTCAGGATAGGTTGAGATGTTAGTACGTTTATAACAAACTTGATCCACAAAGCCCTCATTTTAATAATGTGGTATGTAGACCCATTGCTAGGCGACAACCGCGAGATAGGCGAGTGTACAGCGGCCCGCACACAACAACAAGGGAATGGAGTTTTCTGCGCGATCTGCTAATCAAATAGTTGAACAGCGATAGAGGAATGGTGTTTTCTGTGAGATACGCTCCGAGATTTTATAAGCAAGGCAAATTGAGCAATAAGTTTGTCACGGGGCAGTCACCAACCGGTAAGAACATGAGCACGGAATCAGAGAACATTGTTGCGATCCCTCACCAGGCAACGACTGGTGAAGACACATATCCTTATTGTTCCTTATCAGAAAGNGTGTGAATTAGCGACAGCGCTACAGTTACTTATAGTTACGATCTGTAAATGCTCAATAAACCCAATTACCAATCCAAATCCCGTCTGTAGTCACACATACACGTGACAGTATTTTCTTATATCGCGGTCTTTGCCAGTAACGGCTGTACACGCTACAACATTAAAATGAGTCGCGAATAAATAGCGTGTCAATTGTGAAATGGTTTGGACTGGTTCAGGGCACATACAAATTATTTGCTGGGTTCTGTGATGATGACACTGAAATTTCAGTTTCCATAACAGGAAATTTAGCAATCATCGATTAACTATAGCTGATATGAAGACCGTCTGCTGTATAGTTGTTTCAGAGGGTGTATCTGAAAAATGCAGACAAACTCAGAACATGAGTTCCATGTACCAAAAGAAGAAAACATGTCCACATCAACACGTTTCCGGAAACATTTAATTTGTGAGTTTTTTTTTTATAGTACATTTATAAAATAATATGAGATTCAGTGCACGTCTTGACACATCTCAACATGGGCCACAGCGTCCGTTCAAAGATTCCCGGTCAGCTGCGGTTTGTCTGACAGGCATCCACAATGAGTCGTTGAAGTGCCTGTTCATTGTCAACAGGAGCTGCATACACAAGGGTTTTTAGGTGTCGTCACAAGTAAAAATCCAGAGGATTCAAATTTGTCCAGCGTGGATTCCATGCAGTGGGTCCGACTGTAGCTATCCATCAGATACAACGGGTGTTATTGAGAACATCTCGCACAGCAAGAATAGAATGTACCGGAGCACCATTATGCATGCACCAAATTCGTGCTCCGAATGCCAGTGGTACATCTTGTGATGCCTGTCAGTCTATCCGCAACTACTCCGGAATCCTTGAAAGGATGCGACGGCCCACAATTAGACTAGTCTTATCGAACCTGGCATTGATTCTCACGAAGGACATTCTGAGCATTTATCTATATATATTCCTCCAGCTATAACTCAAATTAAATATTTCGGACACATGTTGATATGGACGTTTTTTCTTGTTTTGGTATATGGAAGATTTTCTGAGAAGTAGTGGGTCTGGAACGGGGTCCTCTCAGTCTCGTGAGGATAATTGAGGAGCTCCTTGAATGGAAAAGTAGCGGCTCCGGTCTAGAAAACCGAAATTAACGGCCGTGGAGATTTATTCGTTGTGCTCACCACGCGTCACCCTTTATCCGCTAAAGTTGGCACTAACTTCGGGGACAAACGGCTTGCTCTAGGTCAGTATAGTTCGCTTGGGGACCAAAGCCACGGAGTTTTTTTTTTTTTGTTTGATATATGGAACTCGCGCCCAAATTGTCCTCACTTTTTAGTTACACTCTGTAAATACCTCTCATTTCCTCAAGAGAAACCTAAGCACCGTGAAATTAAAGAGAGTTGTCTGTCATTAATTGGCTTGTTAGTCAGTCAAAGATCTAGTGCTACCCATGACTGTGATAACAGCATTGGCCATGTTTTTGTAGCTGAATTCTCCGAAAATTTATGAAGGCTTAACGGGACGTCAGTAAATACTGCAACAGTTACTGCGAAACGCGAACTAATAAATATTCGGTGAGTCAGTCTGTCAAAGAACAAACAATAGTGATACATTTCAAAACTCACTCATGGAGCTGAGCCATTCTTGAGAAACTGCCAATTGTGCAGCTACTCAAGAACTTCCCAGCATTTTATGGAACCCGAAGGTTCATTACCGTGTTCACAAGAGCCCTCCAGCGGTCCCTGTCCTGAGCCAGATCAATCCAATCCATATCATCCCCTCCTATCTCTCTGAGATCCATTTTAATACTGTCCTCCCTCCTACGCCTTGGTCTTCCCAGTGGTCTCCTTCCTTCCGGCTTTCCCATCAGTGTCCTATATACATTTCTCCTCTCCCCCATTCGTGCTACATGCCCTGCCCATCTCATCCTCCTTGACTTGATCATTCTAATTATACCTGGAGAAGCGTACAAGTTATTAAGCTCCTCATTATGCAGTGATCTCCAACCTCATGTGATCCATTTTAAAAGTAACGCGATAAATGAAAACCTCTAATATCACTAATATAACTCAAAATTTGTGTGATCCGTGGCTGATTTGTCTTGCAACTAGAAGTGGAAATGCTTCACATATGAGCCGATACAATCGGCTGCAAGTGAAAGGACGCCAGTGGTTAGGTTTTCCGCTAGTCGACAACTGCAGTCTCCGTTAATAACTTAGAAGGAATAAAAAGTCCCTCTTAACTTCGAANGAGATACGCTCCGAGATTTTATAAGCAAGGCAAATTGAGCAATAAGTTTGTCACGGGGCAGTCACCAACCGGTAAGAACATGAGCACGGAATCAGAGAACATTGTTGCGATCCCTCACCAGGCAACGACTGGTGAAGACACATATCCTTATTGTTCCTTATCAGAAAGACCAGTTGCCATTTTATTTTCATGATCATTATTTGAAAAAGTCGTACATGCTATTAAATTTTCTACTTCTTTTTTTCTGTCTTTGTCTTTTTTGTCTTACGTATGCTAGGATCTCGCTCATATTCTCGGACAAGTTCAAAGGACATGTGTGATGTGCACAAATTTGTAGTTGGTATTGCTTCAGTTGGTGACGTCAGTAAGTTCTCGTTCATCGAATTTGGTTTTACGGATGAGAACATGTACATTTTCCTACAAACAGAGTCATACTTGAAGATGATACAGAGGAACTGAACCGTTGTGCGTTTGTGCAATGTATTATAGGCTAATGTCAAAGCTCAGAATCGTTAATCTGCTAAACCAACATGACCGGTAGTTAGAAGAGACAAACATGTTAAAGGACTGGACCACACGGTATAATTTATTTTAAAAATTAATCTGGACTTCAGACGTGCTGTAGTGAACTGTAGAGTGTGTGAATTAGCGTTAGCGCTATAGTTATTTGTAGTTACGTTATGTAAATGTTCAATAAATCTAATTACCAACCAAAACCCCGTCTGTAGTCACTCATAAAAGTAAAGAAGGTAAAACTCTCTATGTAAGAGGCCGTGAAGGCCCATAGAATTGTGAGACGTCGAGGCTCCTACATTTTCTAGACAATCATCTCACAGATGACAACGAGGTTGTCGGCCTTACGCGCCGGCCGCGTGTTATTAATTCACCAGCAGAAAGGAAAATCCACCATGCTGACCACACTACTGTTCGCGCACGCGCCTACTCATCTAGATTGTTATTTTAAGCGCACTACAGCTGATTATTTCCAACGCCTGCCATACCCGTCATAACTATACAATCGATCATAATCGATACGATATTACACGCATCCATGCACTATCGCAAATTGCAATCTGGAACATGCAAACTAAGTTCATGATATGTTTGCAATTAACCTTTCATACGGAGCAGGTAATTCCACAGCACCGCGATTGATGGCATAGGCAGACCTTGAATCACAGCGTATCACCAGTAGTTTTGGGCTTAAAGTTATTCTTTCAGGATATTTCGGACAGTATTTAGACGAATGCGGAGTGAAATTGTTGTGCATTTAGTTTTTTTTTCAAATGGAAACGAACAGGTTTACAGGTCTGTCGAACACAGAACAGCGTTTATAAATCCTGTCCACGTGACGGCACACAGGCATATCATTAATATTCATAAACAGTTATATTTATATTACTTATATTTAAATATTACAGAAGCCGGTATAGCATAGCCGGTATAGCTACTGGCTACTGGCTGAACGACCGAGGGGTCGGAGTTCGAGTCCCGATAGGGTCAAGAATTTTCTCTCCATGTCATCCAGACCGGCTCTGGGGTCCACCCAACCTCCTATCCATTGGGTACTGAGGGTTGTTTCCCAGGGGGTAAAGCGGCTGGGGCGTGAAGCTGACCACTCACCTCCAATTAGTGCCTAGATCAAGAAAATGTGGAATTATACATCAACTCCCGCATACGCCTTCATGGCGTAGTGCTTAATTAGTTAAGCACAGGGAAAACTTACCTTTAATATTTAAATATTACAAACTTATACTATACTGGTCCCTGCAACTTCCATATCCAGTGTTTATGCCCATTCGCACGCCTGAGGAGCGGCTGTCCGTCCATCTGCACGCATGAAATAACTCGAGCATATATAAACGAATTCTCATGAAATTTGATATTGGAATATTAATAACATTTTATTGCAGTACGTCGATGCATTCAAATTTTTAGTTAAAATGTTGGCAGGGAAATATATACGAATTTATGGGCGAGCCTCGACCATAACTCACTATTTTCGGGGCGAAAATTATTTCAAACAAATATTGCAGGTAATGATGAAGCACATGTTTCACGCACTGCGCACAATTTTCCGCAGTTCTTGCCGTATTAAATTAATGAAACAAAACTACTGAACGTAAGACCTGAATTTCTAACGGCGGTGGCTATTAGGATTAATATATTTTGGGATGTGATGTACAGTTTGTCATGTGTATTAACGGTTCTCCGAAACACTGGTATCTACTCGTATCTACCGAGGTACATAGTGTTACATCCGGAATACAGAAATCTTGTATATTCACCAATTAGTAACGATCATTCTAAAACACACGAAAATTACCGAAATTACGTATTGTCTATAACACACACCAATAAGACGAAGCTCCTCCTCCCATCTCTGTATGTGGCTACGTGTATATGAATGTATATTTAATTAAATATTGAAACGTTCTGCTACAAACGTTATTAAAGGATATGTGTATACCGTATTTACGCATGTATAGGCCGCGTGCGTGTATAGGCCGCAGCACAATTTTCAGACAGAAATTATAGAAAAAATAATTTTCTTGGAATATTATTTCAGGAGTAGAAATTATTCCGAAATTTGGCAATTTGACAATGAATATAATTTTTTTTAAATGAACTGTGATTTCGAATATTTCGAATATAAGCCGCACCCCAGTTTTCCTCTTGAAGTTTTGGCAAAAAATGTGCGGCCTATATATGCGTAAATACGGTATATATGTATGTACGTACGTGCGTGTGTGCGCGCGCACACGCCAAGTCCCAATTGGTTCGTACATGTCTCTCCGTCCGACGCACCCTATTTCTCCCAAACTGCGTGTCGCAGAATAATAGCAAATGCAAAGACAATTGTTCCTCTTGAGGAGACAATCCGAAGGAAGTTGCTTTCGCTCTTACATGTGTGGTTTCCAGTAGAAGTCACTTTCTTTCCACGTTCCTTCCTCCATAAGAAGCTAATTTAGACTGTGGCGACAAGGTGTACATAAACTTCATGTGGTTTATAGTAACCACAGTAATGAAACATGCGCTGAAAGTCACAAAATATGCTTATTTCCAAGAAACTTTGAGATGCTTAATGAACATTAAAAATGGACAATAAAATGATTCCTCAAATTGCAGCGTAGGTTCTTCTGCATGGTCAGGCCTTATATATATGAGTATATGCTTGTGTTTATATACACGCACGCACGCCTCTCGGTTCACCCTGTTTCTCCCGAAGACCATAACACCTCACAAACTGACAAATCATCGAAACTGCCTGGTGATTGTCCTATGTGACCGAAACATGTAGCAAAATAAAGCTTTAATTGTAGACATTAAAAGCGAGTATGCATTCGTTGTGGTGACGGTTTAACGTAACTACTATGTACATAAAAGGTAAAGCTATCCCTGTAACAGTCCGTGGATGCCCATGGGGTTGTGAGAGGTTGAGGCTCCCACATCTTCTAGACACTCGGTTCACAGAATGCTGTGAGGTTGTCAGCATTACGCGCTGGCCGCCCATTACGCCACAGGAAGATTACTGGTACTCATTTCTGTTAGAGATGAGTCGACCCAGGGCCATAGTGCGGCTGGAAGGATTTTTTCAATCCACCTCATTGCGACTCGAACCCGCGACCCTCCAGCTTGTAGCATAGTGTCTCAACCAATAGTTCAGTACCCAGTGAACACCGGGAACTAAATGTAGACTTTGCAGCTTCTTGCTGCTCCAGAAGACGAAGTAGAATCAATGATTTTTTCTCCTTTATTGACAATCAGACTGTACAATCTACAAGTCAATATGCTGATTGGTGTACAATTTAATAACTATTTATTGTACACTTTTCTGGCGTGTGCGGAATAAACATCCAGTGATGTTTTCCTCAGTTCGTTAGATCTGATGGCGGACTTCTGAACTTCTTTTGAGTCTTCGATTTTGGTGAAGTTGTAGTAGTGGTTGAAGAAGTGGGTTGGAGTGATTTTCTAGCTTGCTGAAGTACTTGGTGCTGTTTTCTCGGATGACTTTTGTTACGTAAGGAGTTTTTAGATCTGTATATAGGGTGTGGTTGGGTACATAGATCGTTCGGAGTATTTTGGACTGGGCACGCTGTATAATGGCGATGTTGGATTTGCTGGCGCAGCCCCAGAGTTCTATGCCGTATGTCCATATAGGCCTGATGACTGTTTTGTAGATTAGTAATTTGTTTCCGATGGAGAGGTGGGATTTTCTTGCTATGAGCCAGTTGAGTTCTTTGGTTTTTTCTTCCATCTCTTTTCTCTCCTTGATTATGTGTTGTTTCCAGTTTAGTTTGTTGTCAAAGATTAATCATAGGTATTTCACCTGTTCTTTTGGTTGTATGTAGATGTGATTTATTTGCACTGTGGGGCAAGTGCCTTTTTCGGAGGGTGAAAGTTGTGTGACTTTGATTCGTTTACCTTGATTTTCCATTTGTTTAGCCACGCTTCTATGAGGATTAGATGATCCTGTAGATGAGAGGAGGCTGCGGTTGGATTGCCGTGGCTAGCGAAGATAGCAGTGTCATCTGCAAGAGTTCCTATTGTCGTTTCTCTTGTTGTGGGTAGATCACGTGTGTAGAGAGTGTACAGTAGTGGACTTAATAAGCTTCCTTGGGGCACCCCTGAGTGGATTGGTAGGCGGTTGGATATTTCCTCATTTATTTTGACTTCGAAAAATCTTTCGCTTAAATATGACTTGAGTAGGTTATAATAATTTGTTGGGAAGATTCTTTTTATTTTGTAAAGTAAGTCAGGATGCAAGACTTTGTCAAAAGCCTGGGCTATATCTAGACATGCTGCTGTGCAGTATGTTTGTCATTTAGCGCGTTTGTTATGGTATTTGCTATGCGATGACTTTGTTGGATGGTTGAGTGGGCTCGTCGAAAGACAAACTGATGGTTTGGTATCCATGTTTGTGGGGTTGATTCTTGGTTTATTTTGTTGAGTATTAGTTTTTCGAGGACTTTTGAAATTGTGGGTAGAAGGCTTATTGGTCGGTAGGATGTGACGTCTTTTGGATTTTTGCCTGGTTTCAAGATCATTATGATGGAACCAATGAATGTATGAATTACAGTGATCATCTTGCTTACATTTACCGAATGTGTACGGTGATTTGTAAAATTCAAGCGATAGACAATCTGGCAGCGCGTAGCAGCAGATGGGCACGGTTGGTGGCCTGCGCGCGGTGGTTAATGTAATTACTCTATCTCTACTGCACACTTGTCTGTTCACATGTTCGAAATGAAACAAAAAAAAATCCTGACTGCTTTTACTGGGTTCTGACCGAATGCATTCAGAAGAGTCTGCACTCTGTATGTGATCTGAGTGTAAGACTGATACAGGTTACACGTGACAAGTGCTCCTGACACAAGGGGCCCATACATAACACTTCAAAGTCAAGTTAACAGGAAGCAAGTCAGTTTTTTTTGGAGTGACAGTTTTCTGAACAAAACGTGGATAGATGCAACGCAAAAATATACAGTCCTGTACATTATCTTTATCTACTCTTCTATGCTCCTCCTTCTCTTTCTTCTCTTCTTTTCTTTGTCTCTCTTTTGTTATTCTCCTTCTACTTCTTTTTTCCTGATTCACAAATGCGTGCGTTCAGAGCATGAGTGGACTAAAGTAAGTGTGTATCACCGATCCTGGTTTACTTAACTGCTATTCGTCAGTTGAGCTGGTTACATAGTTTCGCGTGTGAAATGACGCTATTATATCTTGAGATGGCTGTGGAAAAATCTATCATGTCCTGCTTTTAGCCATTAAAAACATATTTTAGTCTGTGGAATAAAGATACTGACTGATGCATTGCTTCTGGTCCTCGTCAGCACAGTGATTCCTCCTTTCAAGTCTCATGGGACTTATGACCGTATTTTACTGTCTGACGGCTTTGGGAACCTTTCAGGCCACCCGAATAAAGAGAGAAGTAACACGAGAAAATGCAATATGATCCAGAGCGACATCTCTTATACCGGCCACAACGGCGCAGGACATCCCCGAATTACGTAAAGAGATCCTTTTCCATTTGCAGGAAGAATCTGCTCTACATTGTATAAAGAAACTTCAGTCTGGATGTGAAAACGAACGCTGGATATACATGAAGAAATAAAAGCGTAAGCCCAGCGGTTGCCATGGATATCGCTCCTCGCATAACAAAAACAATAAACAAATGAAAAAGGACATGATGAAAATCGTTTCCAGGTGTAGGATATGGCTATGACTGGAACAGCTGCGGCCTCCTGCGAATGACATATGTATTCTGAAAAAGGAAAACATCTCTTTCGCAGTTTTTTTTTTTAGATTGTGTTCTTGGCAACAGAATTTGAGAGCTGCTCCTGACATCTTTCTTACAAGAAAGCAGGACTGTAAGGGATAAACTGTTAAGTTGTTCCTGTACTAAATCTCGCTCTATGAGGACTGGAGGAGCCTGGATAGATAAGTTGGTTCAGCGATGGGCAGCCGGGATTCGATTCCCGGCACGTCCTCCAGATCAGCTCTGGTTCCTCCCCTCCAAACGGTCCCGGAGGCCCTTTATCCTGGAAGAAAACGGCCGGCGCCTGAAGCTGGCCACTCATCTCCATCAAGTAGCGAGGTCAAGAATGATAGAGATATATCCCAATACATCTTCATGGAGTGGTGCTTAATTAATTAAGCACAAGATAATTTTTGCCCTTTTTACTCTACATATGAAGACTCGGGGAGGCACAAGGTGGCGTAGTTGGTTGAGGCACTATGCTACAAGCCAGAAGGTCGCTAGTTTTATTCCCGATGTGGTGAATTTTTTTCAATTGACCTAATCCTTCCAGCCGCACTATGGCCCTGGGGTCGACTCAGCCTCTAACGGAAATGGGTACCAGGAATCTTCCTGCGGGGTGAGAGGTAAAGGCCTGCCGGCTCGTAAGGCTGACAACTTCACCGCCATCTGTGAGACGATTGTCTGTAAAATGTGCGATTCTCGATGTCTCACAACCCTCTGGGCCACCATGGCCTGTTACAGGGACAGCTTTACCTTTTTATGAAGACTCAGTCCTGTCATAGTTGAGATACAGCTCCAGGCATTATTGACGTCTGCTCCAGACTGAGAAGAGCTCCGGCCGCTTTGTTCACAACCATTAAATATGAAGCTGGATATGTTCCACACCTGTTCTGAACAAAGTTCCTGTCCCTACTCGAAGTTCTGCAGTCACTTCACTGGCTAAGCTATCCTGATATAGCGAGTAGGCGGCGCCGAATAAAGCTTCTACTGCTTTAAAAGAAGTCACCATAAAGTTTACTTTCCTAAACGGATCTCTGGAGACAAAGTCATGGCCATTATATCTAGTGCGCAGAAAATGCTTAATGAGCTGACGGAGCAGTTCAGCCAACTTTAAATCCATTAACGAGTAAGGTAGGAAGCAAAGTCTTTTTTGTATTTCGGAAACGCTTCAATATGTAAATTGAGTATGCCCAGGCGGCTAAAATGTTGCATCAAAAGAGAGAAATGGGTACATCGGTCACGTTTTCTGCATCGTCCATTCATTTTAATTTCTAATCTGAAGTACTAAGTTGACAGGTTTTAGATGATTTTACTTCCTGAAGAAAGGTAGGCTTAAGAAAAAGTAGCATACACATGTGTGTATTGATTCCATCCAATTAACTTGTGAAACAAATAAGGGATTTCTAAGAAACTTAGTAAGAACATAATGTCACTGGAGGCTTTACCACATTTCCTGCTTGTTTTTAAGTTTTTACCATTAACACTATAAACATAGCATTAATAACTTTAAGTGGAATCATAGAGAAAAGAGTTACGAGGGAAAGATGTAGGAAAAAGTAAACCAGCGCTATTAAATACGTTGTTATAAAATGGTATGAAGAAGTAAGCGTTCAGGCTGTCCTTGTACTTAATCAGTTACGCATTACGCACTGAAGACGCGTGGAAAAATGGAGGTTGAGCTATACCTTTCTTAATTCTCACACTAGATGGAGGTCAGGGGTAGCTTCACGCTCCTGCAGTGCTAATCCTGGGGATACAGCCCCCGGTATCCGTTGTATAGGAGGCTAGATGAGCCCCCGAGCCGGCCTGGACGCTGTATGGAAGAGAAAAATCTGTTGCCTCTGCCAGGAATCGACTTCTGATTCTTTGATCGTCGAGCCACATGACCTAGCCGCTATCCCGACTGAGCTATCCTGGCTGCAAAAATTTGTGGTTGAAGACATTACAAAATTATGCAAGTTTTATTGAGTTTCTTGTTTCTTTAACGAACTGAATATGGACTGTTATTTTTCTTACTGCACCTGTCCTACCTAAACTATTTAGATCTTACTCCTATAGGCGTACATTAATTTTATCTAATCGTTTAATTTTTATTAACTGTTGTATAATGGCCACTTTATTTTGGGCCTTAAATAAAATTTATTTATTGTTATGGAACACATCACTTAAAGTAGGTATATAGTAATATTCGGCTATTACTATGTGTAATTTGTATTTAATTTATTTTCAGGATCACTTCACTTAATTTCTCTTATTTTTCATTTTTATAATCTTTTGGCACATTTATTTATGAAATATGTTACACGGCACTACTATTGCAGAAGTTTTAAACGGGTGGTTTTAATTTTTTATAGCTTACATGTGCTCGTATTTAGTAGCACATGGTTGGGACTGTCAACTATAGAAACAAAATATATCATCATAGATTAAATGTACCTCACATTCAGGTTCGTTGTCGTAATGTCCGTCTCTATGTGTAGCCAATATATTCTTACCTACTGGTCAACATTTAAGCATCTGCTTTGTAATGTCGTTCCAAGTTTCGAACAAGACCTGAGGTGATGTCAGTTGCTTGGTTCCAAGAAGTGTCACGTGGTGATAACTAAACCAGTCAGTGTCAACCAGTCTTCGTTTTTGCTACTGAAATTTATCTCGGCCAAATAAAATGTGTTGTTATAAATACAATTTGTTATAAGTGAAAGTTTGTTGTTTTTTTTTCGTGAAATATCAAGGAATCAAACATCTGATTCTGCATAGACAAATTATAATTTAACTTCTTTAGTGTTTGATTATTTCGAGCGAGAGGCTAGGAATAGCGGAACCCTACACGGCATTGCCAAATTATAAGAACGCAGTTCTGATTCATGTGTTGTCGGCCTTGCGACAATCAATTTCAAGCAGAAGATCAGGCAACATCATGCCACCCTTCTTGTTCGATTCCTACGATAGGAAATTTCACCCCCCTCCCCATACCTTGAATGCTGTGTGCATTTTCTTCACAATTTACTAGGAATTCTACCTCTCCAGTACACCCAAATTAACTTAACAAATAAGTTTCTGCCACATGAGTCTCTTGAGCCACTTTCACTCTCAGCTCCCGGCGATTCCAGGAATATTCGAAATAGCCACACATGAAAATGTCGTTATACAACCATGGAGACACAATTCAACCGTATCGTGTTAACCATTAGGGGGTAGCTCTCAGTATAATCTCTGCGGATCATTGATGCACTGAACAGGATTACCAGAAGGGCGTAACAAGATCAAATAAACGGAATACCCATAATAATAATGTAATTTTTCTCGTGGACAGTGGAGGTGTACCCTCTTCAGGTTAACCAACAGCAAGAAAAAGATTTCCCCATGATTCTACTGGCTTGGAATACAGTTTTCCGGCGTGAACTTCTGAATACGATAATGGATATTCGGGTTCCATAAGATTGGTTGGGGGGCAACTAAGTGACTGTTAGCTTCCCAAAAGAGAGACTACTCCTGAGTTAGCTTTAGTTTTTATTTATTTTTTCTTGGGGTGTGATGAAACTTAGTCCACTTGGTACGTCGGCCACTAACTGACCTATTGTACCAGCCCAAGATGATAGATATGATGAGTGTGGAGCAATTGATGGAATGAAGATTGGCAAGGGAAACCGAAGTACTCGGAGAAAACCCGCCTCAGTGCCACTTCGTCCACTACGAATCCCGCATGACGTGACCTGGGCTCGAACCCGGGAAGCGAACCCGGGAAGCCGGCGACTAACCGCCTGGGCTATGGCATGGTCTTGTTAGTTAGTTAGTTGGTTCTAGCCCTCAGTAGTTATTCTTCTAGACCGTTTCGTATTATCCTCACATATTCGTCCGGGTATTCTGAGAGGTTACAAGTTATGACTAATATTTTGTATGCCTTTCTCAGCTGTAAGGTTGTCAGCCTTACGCGCCGGCCGCGCTTTACTCCCCAGGAACATTTTTTTAAGTAATTCCTGGTACTCATTTCTGTTAGAGGCTGAGCCGACCCCAGGGCCATAGTGCGGCCGGAAGGATTAGGTAAATTGAAAAAAATCCAGTGACCTCATCGGGACTTGAACCCGCGACCTTCCGGCTTGTAGCATAGTGCCTCAAGCAACTACGCTACCTAGTGCAGTTGGACTAAATAGCATACTGCTCAGAAATGCAACCCCTACTTTGTGAAACAGATGTATGTATCTTGAAGCAACAGGGCTTGTCTGAGGGACATACTGACTTCAGACTCCTTTGAAAGCTAAAGGAAATTAATCAGGAGATATAACCACACGAGAAACAACTTTGTCATATGTCGGTATGAGAAGTGAAGACTATAGTTGGACATCACTGTGTTAGCTATTTTAGAGATCAAAGGAAATATTTCCGAAACTATTCTCGGAAGTTCAAATATGAAACGCCAAGTGAGTGAACGTACGCGTTCCGACGTTCTGTCCGTGCAATATTTGCAGACATGATTATCTTCAAGGGTAATAGCCATTGCACGAGGTAGCCTGCGTAGCACAACCATACCTTCAGTATCATGTAATAACAAAAACAAGTACGTATTGCTCATATCAGTTCAGAGCATTAGAAACCAGCTCTTTTCTTTATTTTTGAACACGCACCTACAGCAGACAAGGTAAACTCACCCCCATATTTGTCACGATAACATTAATATCGGCCGTGCCATGGCTCAGGCAGTTAGTCGCCGGCCTCCAACTGCGGAGGCCAAAGTTCGACCCAGATTATATCATGTGCGGTTTATAGTGGACAAAGTGACACCGAGGAAGGTTATCTCCAGGTACTTCAGTTACTCCTGCCATTTCTTATTCCCACCAATTGCTCCACATTCATTAATCATTCTATCATTGATGGTATGTAGTCTCGATACTGACAGTATCGTTAAACATCCATAAACCTGAAGCAAGTCAGCTATATATATCCCAGACTCATGGTTATTTAATGACGGGTCTACAAATACACAGATTACTTACTGAAGAATAATGGGATTCATGCGAATGACAAATTGCGAAGCATTTGTCAGAACTGGGTCTTAGAATTGCTTATGTCCTATGCACTATGCCCTGCGATTTCCTTGGAGGATTTAGGAAAACCATGACAAGTCCTAGTATAGCATACTCCCAGGATAGAATTCGAACTGGAGACCTACCGAATACAAAGCATGACAGATAACCATTTGACGTTCAACTTCCTAGCGAAGTGGTTCCTAAAATGGGTTGTACCGCCCCTTGGGGGGGGGGGGGTAAGAGGCAAAGGGGCGGCGTGGGCCCCTCTGAAAACGTTCGCTTAGTTACGACTGAAGTGACTTTAGAGCACACACACTGGGAAACTAGCATCAGTTCATCAAGTCCATCCATCGCATTAAGGATATACTAACAGTGACGTAATTAATAAATGTGGTATCTTATTGTATTGTTATTACCATCCTTAGTGGGTTGTGCACACCGTTATTCTTGTGAATGCTGGGTAGAGAAGGTGCACTGGGGATGTTTTCATAGAACCAAGGGGACGGTGACCCGCAAAAGTTTGGGAACCATTGGTTCAAATGATACACGTTCCCTTATTTTGTCTTCTGCTTGTGAGTTTGTTCTGTTTGTTTCTTTTCTTCATTCTCTCTTTATAGTTATCCCTTGATGAGGGATAACTATAAAGATACGTCTGATATATATAATTATATACGTCTGATGAGTACAGACGTAAAATAGGAAAACAGATTGAATTGAAATGAATTGCTATTTGTTGAGATGTGCAGACATGATCATTATATTCTGTTGTTAATACTGTTTGTAGTCCGGATTGTGACGAAACAAACTTGCGTAGGACAATACTGCCAGAGTGTGATTGCACTTCCGTTGTTCGGGGTTGTACAGCGTTTTTGAGCGCTAATAAAGAATATTTTGAACACCTCCAATAAGTACAGCCTCGCGTCAGTTCTGTTTGTTTTGCTTTATGTTATTGTCTTCTGCTATTAACTTTTCATAAACAGGACATGGATGCCACCACAGAAATGAGGTAATGTTATCCTGGGACAGATATGTCTTACTTATGGAGCTGAGTCCTTCTTGAGGAGCCGCCAATTCTGCAGCTACTCACGAACTTCCCAGCATTTTATGGAATCCGAAGGTTAATTACCGTGTTCACAAGAGCCCTCCACTGGTCCCTATCCTGAGCTAGATCAATCCAATCCATACCATCCCATCGTATCTCTCTAAGATCCGTTTTAATATTGTCCATCCACCTTCGCCTTGGTTTTCCCAGTGGTTCTTTCCTTCTTGCTTTCCCACCAGTATCCTATATGGATACTTCCTCTCCCCCATTCTTGCTACATGCCCTGCCCACCTCATCCTGCTTGACTTGATCATTCTAATTATACTTGGAGAAGAGTACAAGTTATGAAGCTCCTCATTATGCAGTTTTCTCCAACCTCCTGTCACTTCATCTCTCTTTGGTCCAAATATTCTCCTCAACACCCTCAGTCTGTGTTCCTCCCTTAATGTCAGAGACCTATGTAAAATCTCCTAATTGTTTTTGAAGCTAATATGGTCACTGAGTTACTTGCACGCAAGCATCTGATGAATATTCATTTAAAACAGCAATTCGAAATATTTCTGAAAATATGTGTTCCTTCTATCTATTCTCGCTTCCTGAAATTAATTCACACAGAAAACATATGTTTGTCATCGCTGTGTTTAATTTCGCGTTCCTTCACAGAGTGAACCTCCACAGGTCTCTAATAGTTTCCGGAAATAGAGGGCCCCCTCCCGATTCCCTTAATTAACGCTGATTGATTCTGTTTAGGGCAGGTTATACATGTCATGAACACTGGAAACCATCCTCAACATTACAAGAGGAAGCGGTTTAGTGGTCAGCACACCTGCTGGGCAGATTCTGACGGATTCTGACGACAGTATGTTAGACTCAGAATTACTGCTGTTTTCTTTCTCTTTCTAAGAGACCCAACAGAGGAGGTGTCTCCCCCTCACATGAGGACGGAAACATCCAGTTTCCGAAATGCTGTGTTCTCTAGTCTTTTTTAGAATACCGGACGATGGACAAAGTCCAAAAAAATCCACACATATTCTGAGACCTGCTGTGTTTTACCTTACTGGGTAGGTGTGCTGTTAGATTTATCCCTACTCAAAATACCTAGACGAAATTAACCCTCAGACTTTAAAATTGTTAAATGAACTAAAAATCGACACATATACTGAGACCTGCTGGATTTTACCTTACTGCGAAGGTCTGCTGTTAGATTTTTCCCTACTCAAAATACCTGGACGAAACTAACCCTCAGACTTCAAAATTGTTAAATGAACTGAGTCACGCGATTTTTGTGTAAGTATGCATCACCTGTTATTCTACTCTTCTGACTTCCCTTTTCATCCAATGACACTTCAAAACGGTTAAAGAAACCAAATGGTTAATTTTCCTCTGGTTTGGTTTACGACGTTATCAGAACCTTACATTGTAAAGCGTCGAATGGTAGGACGATAGCCAAATAATGAATTGACCTAATTGAAGTACTATTCTGGAAATTACTGGATTGATCGAGAAAATACAATACAACTTACCAAGCGGCTAATGAGGTGCTCTTTTTGAAATCGAAAATTTAAATAGTCTAGGAATGAAGGTAATATACCACTTGACAGACCAAGGCGTAAATCGTACGGATTTTAAATAAATAGAGAAGTAAGGTTTCAACTGACTTGAAATGGCTCAGAGTAACATCTAATAGAGCACGACAGTGAACCTTCGGTTTCGTAAGAAAAGGAAATTTGCTGATTAACTGTACGACCACTAGCTTCTCAAGAAGGACTTTGTGTTTAGTAAGCTTTTTATCTGAACAAGAGAATCAATTGCAGGCGGGGTACTGGAGCAGTCTGCTGACTGTTCTGAGTTTCCACGCTCTTGTCTGTGCAAACCGGCCTCGTCACCCACTGAAAGCAACACGTGAAGTCAACATAACGGATAACTTTGTGTGCAGTAGAACAGTGGCTGGTGGCAGTTGTTTATATGTTTCATCACGCCAGCTGTCGCAGTGATGTCCACACACTGGCCGAGCAATGACAGCAAACTTCGCTTCCAAATTTATGTGGATCTCTTCTTTGTCCTATCACCATTCATCATTTTTATCCATCAACAATTATCAATTACGTGAACGCTAGAAATCACCTGGGGAACCCACACTTAGGAGGGAAGATAATATTAAAATTACTCTTTAAAAAATAGCGTTTGAAAGCACGGAGTAGATTGACTTGTTGAGGATAGGGTGAAATGGCGGACTTTTTGTAAAGAAAAAAAGGCTAATGAGTCTTTGCCCAATAAAAGAAACTATTGACCTCCCAATGAAAACCCTGAATCATTGCATTATTCGATTAATCAATCAGTAGGCATAAATTACTAAGCTAAATTAATTATTCTCAAAGGACATCTCATACAAAATAACGTGCTGTAAGACACTTCCTCGAGCATCACTGCTGTGAGAATCCCAGATGTAATCCTCAAACTGGGTTCTTTCCTTCAAATCAGAGTCCACCAAAACAGCAGGTAACACGGAGCACAAGGCCGCGCCATAGCTCAAGCGGTTAGTCGCTGGCTTCCCACCGCGGCGGCCCGGGTTCGAACCCGTGTCTCGTCAAGTGGGATTTGTGTTGGACAAAGTGGCGCTGGGTCGGGTTTTATCCGAGTACTTCGATTTCCCTTGCCAATCTTCATTCCACCAAATTCTCCATCATCATAATCACCCGGGGTAGGCTACAGTAGGCCGCCGTGCCGAGTGGACCCAGTTGGACTCCACCCCCCACTAAGCGAATTAAAAAAACACGGAGTATTTATCAGTAGTTATACCGCTGAGCTAACATTCTAATTTCCTTTCCTTAACCCCTCAAACCATTTTTTTTTTTGTTAAACTAAACTGAATTCTTTCTACATTTCCGTGGTGACTCATTGTGTTCCCTGCTGAATTGTCGCATGTAGTTCAATTTATGCCTTACGAAGAACGCGGTAAATGTTTCGTTTAATTGACGCGGAATGTAAATGAGGAAATAATTATGTATCTAAACGAGATTAATCGGTTGTAACATTAATACAGTTAAAATAAACAGTATCCTGTCCGCCACTGTTAGCAAAAAGAGGGTGAATGAACGTTAAGCGATTCTTCCCACGCGAAATGGCTGTGGACATTACAGTTAGCGATTGAAACAGAGCTAATGGAACAGAGGACGAGCGTCACGCGAGCCACGTCTCCGGCTGCAACACGTGGTGTGGTGTGTTTGTGTCGGACATGCAGATGCCTTTCTGAGAGGATGAATAATGCTGCAGTGCGAAGTAGGAAGCCGTGACTAAGTGTTGGGAGTGAGATCCCCGGCATCACAGAGTCAATGTCACCAGCTGACATTGACTCGTACTGCTGTACTTGCCTTGCCTCAGGGAATGAGCGGCCCAAATGCCGGAGCACTGCAGAACCACATTTTTCTTTCCAAAACAGCTTGGATTTGCTACCAAGCAAGTTAATTGAAGCGGTAACGCTTCCCACTTATATTCGTGAGGTGCCCGGTTCGAATTTCGGTCGGGACTCCGACTGTCGTCACAGAGAATTTCATGGTTTTCCTTAATTCATTCACGAACATCCTTCAGTTTCGCCCTATATAATCTGAGCTACAAAAAACAGATCGAGGTCAGCGAAGAATTTATTACGTCTGTATGGCGAGGCTAGCAGGAATAGTGAATTAATTATTATGCAATATTTTGACCCATTTATTTGTATTATTTCTACGTAAAGAGTTCTTTAACCTAATACGTGAACAAGAAGAAGAAAAAGATTTAGGTCACTAAAATTTCCGTTGGGTCTGCATACAATCGAACCACAACCACAAAGTTTCATGCTGTCGCAATGTTTCTTATTCTTCTCCTTGTCAGCACATTGAAATGTTGCTTAGAGAATCAGTGCCTAAGCACTGCGTTTATGTTCTGGCGTGGACAACGTATTGTTCTTACAGTTCAAGAAATGCTTTTTCTTCAAAGATGGTTTACCATGCAGCATTTCAGGACTTCACATTAATTGTTTACAGCAGGGAATGAAGCATCTTAGTACGCAGGCTTGATGGATCTACTGGCATGTTGTCATATCAAGGAAGCTTCATGAAATCGGCCATTTTGTTCAGAATTCTTAAGCCGCGTCCACATCACTCGTGCTCGTCGGGAGACTCGTCTGGCTTTTACTTGTGCTCGTAAATCTTCGTCCACACTACTTCAGTTGCTCTCCAGGCTTCGGCGCGTGAGGATCCGTATATTTACTCGTAGTGTGTATAGGCTTTAGTCGTATTTTAATTTACTTACTATAGTATTTAAATTAAAAATTTAAAATTTGCTTTTCTCGTGACTTGTCATATCGTCCACATTACTCGCGAGCATAGCGAGTCACACGAGCACGAGTAATGTGGACGCACCTTTAGAGTTCAGGTACACGAAAGATCGGGCATGCTATTGTGAACAAGGAATTTAGTTCAAAAGCCAAACGGTGCATGTTTCATTCAATTCGACCGCTGTATTATCGGAAGAACATGAAAGATGCAGTATTGACATGAATTCCATAATGAAATTGTGAGAATAAATCGCTCATTTTGTGTCATTTTTTGCTTCTTCTTAGTGTCAGAACTATGATCTCTAATAGTCTTTGTAAATGCCGTGTAGTCAGGAGGAAGGACACTTAAGGGTAAAGGTGGACAACACGTATACATGAGAGTTCACTTCCGTCTTCCGACAGGCGTCAGTTCGAAACTTAGATCCTGGAGATTGGCTGCAAATCTGTGAGCGCGGCTTATTGGACATTTTACGATCATAAAATGCTTCCTCTTCAAAGAAACTTCGTTTTCAGTGGTTTCGGAACAGCAAGCGAATGGGCACATTTGCATCGAACCACAATGAAATTCTTCCGTCTCTACCCCGCTATAGCACACTGCTCCACTGACTGTTTCCAAGAAAACATGTCTTCGTGATTTGTGACACACAGCTGCTTCTCAACAAACTACAACCATAACAATAATTATAAATTGGTTTGAACTCCAGTAATAACAAAAAATATATTCATAATATGTATTGCATTTGGATGTTTAACAGGCACGTCGTAAATAAATCACGTAATTAAAACCAACATGAAATAAAACAGCAGGCGCAGTAGAGAAGTTTAACACGAGCGTCTCATTAAAATCTATAAGGTCACAAACAATTACATAAAAGTTTACTGCTAACTGCTGTATTCACAATCCATTGTATCCGCGTGTTCTGTAGTTCAGTTCCTCACTGGAAATGGTAATCACATAGGAATAAATTCGGAGATTTAAGAACAGATATTATATTCATCCTATATTGCATCATCAAGGTCCTATCCTTGAGGAAATTCTTCAGGAAATAAAATATTGCATTGGTTATGTGATACACACGAAACGGAATATATCTTAACGTGAATGTACGGTAAAGTTGTCCCTGCGCTTAACTAATTCAGCATTTTACCATGAAGGAGTATTGGGGAGTTGATGGGTATATCCACATTTTCTTGACCTCGGCACTGAATGGAGGTGATTGGTCAGCTTCACGCCCCTGCCGCTTTACCCCCGGGGAAAGAGCCCCGGTACCCATTGGACAGGAGGCTGGTTGGGCCCCAGAGCCGGTCTGGACGATATGGAGAAGAGAAAATTCTGACCCTAGCGGTACTCGAACTCCGATCCCTCAGTCGTCCAGCCCGTAGGCAGTCGATATACCGAATGCGCTAACCCGGTTCACCTTAACGTGAATTTACGGAAGCTTATTAACCCGGAAGTTTGATGCTATCATTGGATCACTGGCTCCTTAAATTTAATAAAGATTTTGATAACTAATTGCACGAGTTCTTCCTCTTAATGATTTAATAGTCGTTCAGCTAGTCAAGAAATTTTCTGCCTTTTACGAAAACTGAAGATTCATTACTGTGTTCATATAATCGCCCATTGGACCACAGTCCGTTGAATCCAGTTCACCCCCCACGTATTATTAAAGTCAGATTAAATTAATTTTAAAACTAAATACAAGCCCCTCTCATGTAAGTACACTGGTCCAAATGGGGCGTTGAAGCATGAAGTTAAGTTTAAAATTAAGAAATTTGTAGCATCGTTTCACATTTCACTTAGCCGAGATGAAGTTTGAAATTGCCACACAAAATGCGCACGATTTGTACCCCTGGTAAAGATGACGGACCAAGAAACTGCATGCCATCAGAACACAAAATTTAATGCGCATTTCTGCAGGAAACAGTCTGCAGAGTAAGAAGATAGTCATTAGTTTGAAACTGATGTACGCTTGGTTGTTGTGACAGCCACTGAAACACAACCTCAGCATGTCAACACCACTGCGTCCCCTCAAGGCATTTCCCCCCTCCCAAAGACCACAAACGCGCAAAATCTCCTAATTCTACTATCTACATATATCATTCCTTTATGTGACAGGGAGGAGTGTCTCTTTGTACACATAAATCCAGCTAAATATTTTAACTGAATTTCAGAACAACTGTTTGCTTTAGACCCTGACGAAGAGTCCTTTGAAGGAGTTGGTAAGGAAACGGGCAACTTACACGGCGACAGACTGCTCTAACGACACTGTCACACAGAAGGCCGAGTGTGAGTTCTGGAAACTTGCACATGTACAAATGCAATGATAACTCATTAACTGCATGACTTCAAATATGTAACATGTGGTAGAGATGTTACTTACTTACTTATGGAGCTGAGTCCTTCTTGAGGAGAAGCCAATTCTGCAGCTACTCAAGAATTTCCCAGAATTTGATGGAACCCGAAGGTTCATTACGGTGTTCACAAGAGCCCTCCATTGGTCCATATCCTGAGCCAGATCAATCCATCCCATCCTATCTCTCTAAGATCCATTTTAATATTGTCCACCAACCTACGCCTTGCCATTCCCAGTGGTCTCTTTCCTTCTGGCTTTCCCACCAATATCCTATATGCATTCCTCTTCTCCTCCATTCGTGCTACATGCCCTGCCCACCTCATCCTCCTTGACTTGATCATTCTAATTATACTTGGAGGAGAGTACAAGTTATGAAGCTCCTCATTATGCAGTTTTCTCCAACCTCCTATCACTTCATCCCTCTTCGGTGCAAATATTCTCAACACTCTGTTCTCAGACACCCTAAGTATGTAAAGTAAAGCTATCCTTGTACCAGGCCGTGAAGGCCCATAGGGTTGTGAGACGTTGAGGGTCCCACACTATCTAGACAATCGGCTCAAAGATCAAGTTTCACACCCATACAGAACCACAAGCAAATTATAGTTTTGGATATTCTGAGTTTTATGTTCTTGGACAGCAGACGAGAAGAGAAAATATTCTGGACTGAATGGTTAACCCGAGTTAAATCTCCTCTTAATTTCCTCCTGAATCAGGATTTGATTTGTTATCGTCGTTTCCAAATATCTGGACTGTGCCACATTTTCAAAACATCTGTTTCCTATCTTTATGTCATGAATTTGCCCTGCATCTTGCTGACGAGACAGTAACATGTACTTAGTTTTCTCTGTATTTACTTCTAGACCAACCTCTTTACTTGCGTCAATTAAAGTGTGTGTTTTTCTTTATGGTATCTACATTATCACCCAGTAGATTCACATCATTAGCATAGGCCAACAGCTGATGGGAGAGAAGTTAGGTGTACAAAATTTTAGTTGGAATCACTTGCATGACCCAATGTAGAAGGAGAGGTACAAATAGTGCGTAGGGGTGCGAATTGGTTTCATCTGTGTGAGGATACGAATCAATGGCGGTTTATTGCGACCACGATAATATATTTTCGGCTTCCAAAAAAAAAATTTGAATCTCTTGACCATCTTAGCCACTATCAGCTTCTCATGAACTGTGCTCTAGTCAGTTCGTTAATTATCTGCCTAACTTATTAATTGGGCATCTAATTACTGCAATTGACTAACTGAATATCTAGTTACAGAACTGATGCATTAGCGAATAATTATTTGTCGAAGTCACTGACTCGGAGGAATAGAGTAATTCTTTAGCAGCTGATAGTGGTTCATCTGCTCAAGAAATTCTATGCCGTTTTAGGAAGATAAATGCTCATTACTTTACTCACAGTGCCCCGCCACTGGGCCTTGTGGTCATCAAATTTAAGAACGTCCACACCCTTAAGTTCTGCTCCTTCATGATTCATTCAAGGGGTAGGGTCTGACAGGGCCTAGACCTCCAGAGTTGTTCTCTTCATCCTCATGTTACTGCCTCTCTTTCACTGGGGCCTAGCATTTTTGTTCTCAAATAATCTCAGTATACGGTCTAGCCATACAGAACGACAGGACTCATTAGTTATATCTTCTAAGCGTTATTTCATTAGACAGAAGGCTGAAAGACAAAATATTCTGAACCGAATTGCGTTTCATGAATTTACTATGTTACGAACTTCACTCTCTATATATAATTCTGATTTGTCTTTTACATGTATTTATACTTCGTTGTGTTTTCGAAGGATATGATAAAAACCTCTGAGAATATTATTTGGACCCAGGAAGGATGAAATAACAGGAGGCTACAGAAAAATGCAAAATGAAGAGCTACAAAACTTGTGCTCTTCGCCGAATATAATTTAAATGATCAAATCAAGGATGAGATGGGCAGGAAAGGTAGCAAGCATGGGAGGTAAGAGGAATGCATACATAATTTTGGCGGGAAAGGCAGAAAGAAAGAGACCACTACGAAAACATGGATGGGAGCATGCTGCTGAAATGCATCTTACATGAGTAGGAAGAAATTATATAGACTGCATTCATCTGGCTCAGGACAGGAACCAGTGTGAACGAACTGTTGGGTTCCATAAAATGTTGGCATATTCTTGAGGAGCTAAGTGACTCGTGGCTTCATAAGGAGGACTCTGCTCCACGAAGTAAGGTACTTATGATAAAATCGGCAAGCCTTAAATTTACTTAAAAGTCTGCCAGTCATTTACTAAGTCCAGAAAGTAAGACTGTTTGCCGCACAGCTCTTTGCGAATGATCAGCTTAGATATCCATATCGACATCATCAAAACAGGCGACCCCGTGTGTACATCAAGAAGATGTACTTGTGTATTTTCATAGCTCTCCTGTCCTTTAAACACAGAGTAGAATCAGGAATTAGACAGAAACTCAGATTTGAACTTGGATATCATGAATATGACCCATTAACGCTAAAAGAACAACACTATTAGAAACAATGAGTTGTCAGCAATGCACGCATATTGCTAGCATGTACGAGTAAAAGTAAGGTAAATTTATCCCTGTAACAGGCCGTGAAGGCCCATAAGGTTGTGAGATGTCGAGGTTCCACATTTTCTCTAGAAAATCGGCTCACAGATGGCGGTAAGGTTGTTAGCCTTACGCGCCGGCCGCCTTTTACACCCCATGAAGATTCCTGTTACTCATTTCTGTTAGAGGCATAGTCGACCCCAGGGCCAAAGTTCGGCTGGAAGAATTAGGTAAATTGAAAAATCCACCTTATCAGGACTCGAACCCACGACCTTGTGGCTTGTAGCTTAGTGCTCCGACCAACTACACTACCGCGTACCCCTACTGCTAGCATGTAGCCTACATAAAGCGTAACTCCAATAGATACATTCCGCTAGCTCTTATGTAAAAGCTAAAGCACTACGCCATGAAAACTTGTGGGAGAGTAGATATAGAGATCCACGTTTTCTTGACATCGGCACTAGTTTGAGGAGAGTAGCCAGCTTCACTCCCTGGCCGCTTTATCCCCGAGGAAAGAGCCCGACGTACCCATTGGATAGGAGGCTGCGTGGGCCCCCCAGAGGCAGGCTATGTGGAGAAGAGATAATTCTTAACCCTACTGGGACTCGAACTCCATTCCCTCGGTCGTCCAACGCATACCCAGTGTAAATTCTAGTAAATTCAGTTACAAAGTCAATAAAGTTACTTGGACGAATTTCTATTTGACATTTCTTGCTGTACGTCTGTTTTCATTAATTACGACGAACCCGTTACCGTTTTGACACACAGTCAGAAACTGTTTAATTAACGAGGAAGGATAAGATTTCACACAGGCTAGAACTTCTGAAAGGTGGGGGAAAACGGTTACTAGCTCGAAAGCGATGTACTTACCTGTCATAAATGAAAAGCTCACCGCTGCTACAGAATAATAAACACGCAAGTAAAAACAGAAAAATGAAGCATTTTTCAAATTAGTTAACCCAGAGATTCACAGAAGCGAAACTAGAACGCTACGCAAGGTAGCGCCATAGCTCAGGCTGTTAGTTGCCAGCTTCCCACAGTTCCCACTCGGGTTCGATCGCAGGTCAGGTCATGTTGGATTTGTGGTGGACAAAGCGGCACTGGAGCAGGTTTCCTCTGCCAATTCTCATTCCACCTAATGCTCCATACTCATCTATCAACCGGGGCTGGTACAACAGGCCAATTAGTGGCCGACGTACCAAGCGGATTCAGTCTCGCCCCACACCACGAAACTAAGATACTGCACCTGCTAACGTTCGAATGTCTTCCGCTCTGTGTTTGTGACCATGTGGCTTTCCTACGTCCTACACCCAACCTGGGATAACGCTTTCAGATGGGTTCACGACTGATCCCGTCAAGAAAATGGAAAGCTCTTGGTTGCTATGAAGTGTCTTTTTACGGGAAACGAGGCAGCGGAAAGTGTTCTTACGGCTGCATATTGCATATCAGAGTGAAACCGGCCTAAATATTTCAAAGCTGTTTTTAAGAAAATTGTCGTTAAGCATTACATAAAATTTTAATTCATACTACACTGTGTAAGAGCCGGGATAGCTTAGTCGGTATAGCGACTGGCTACGGGCTGGACAACCAAGGCATCGGAGTTCGAATTCCGGTAGGGTCAAGAATTTTCTCTTCTCCACGTCGTCCAGACCGGCTCTGGGATTCACCCAACCTCCTATCCAATGGGTACCTAAGGCTCTTTCCTCGTGAGTAAAGCGGGCGGGGCGTGAAGCTGACCACTCATCTCCAGCTAGTGCCGATGTGAAGAAAACGTGGGTCTATACATCCACTCCCCCCTACTCCATTACGACGTAGTGTTTAATTAGGTAAGGACAGGGGCAACTTACCTTTTACTACACTATGTAACTTGATATGCAGGGACATAGGGCATTTACATAGGACATTTTGAATGCAGCCATAATTCATCGCTTTGAAGCGTGTTTAAGATGCACCGAGGGTTAAAATTTCAAGGTTTTCACTATCACAGTACGTACACGTATATAAAAATATGTAAGACCCTACATAGAAGCAAGAATGAAAAAAGCCGCCGTTGCTTTCGCATAAAGTTAAAAAGTAAACGGTAAATTTGTCCCCATCCATAATTAGGCTCCACGCCTTGAAGGCGTATGAGCGAGTGGTGGTATAAATCTACTAATTCTTAATCTCAGCATTACCTGGAAGCAAGTGGTCAGCTTCACGGCCCGATCGCTTTCCTACTGGGAAAATAACTCCGGTAATCTACCAAATTAGCTGATCACCCGCCTAAGGAGTCCTGCCGAATGTGTAAGATCTCGAAAAAACGTAGTGAACGGAGAAGTTCATGGAGGTAGGCCTAGGCCCACTGGGGCTGTAGTGCCAAGGGGGGGGGGGATCTACCAAATTGCCGATTATGCGGTCTAGGGCATGAACTGCCTTCGGTGGGTCGATAGCTGGGATCGTGGTTTCGAATCCCACTCAAGACATGGATATCTGTGTATATGCGTTTATTCTGTGTTTGTGTTGTCCTGTGTGTAGGTAGCGGCCTTGCTACGGACTGATCACTCATCCAAGGAGTCCTACCGTCTGTGTAAGAAAGATTATGGGACTGAAGAAGAGGCCAGAGCCCAACAAAGGGCTGTAGGCCCATTGATGAATGAATAAATGAACCTACCAAATGAATAGAAGGCCCAGTGAAACGAGAGCCGGTCTTGCGCTTGCCGATAATCGAATCCAGATTGCTCAGTCATCCAGCCCGTAAAGGTGTATTTTGTATAGGCATGACACCTGTCTGCTGCCTGCGTAAAACCTGTGGCCCCAACAATGTTTTGTAACTTGAACGAACACACATGACAGGGCGATGGTTAATGTTTAGGCAACGCTGGTATTCATACAGAGTTGAAAGCTACTGGTGACGTCAAAATGAGTGACGTGTATACAAACATTGCATAGAATACAACATGTATCATTTATGGATTCCTCTTATGTTTATTCAAAACAAGTTCCCCATCAGACTAATAGGAATAATTAATTAAATATCTATATGTCTGTCTGTCTCTATCTCTCTATATATCTATGGCTGTACAGCCTTTTGTTGGACCTGGCTGCGTTTTCAGTTTCACGATCTTTTACACAGTGGATAGGACTCCTTGTACGGGGTATTAGCTCGTGGCAAAGCCGCTGCTTGCACGCAGGACAGCACAAACACAGAATAAACGTACAAAGACATCCACGCTTCAAGTGGGATTCGAACCCACGATCCCAATGTTTGTGCGGACGAAGACAGTTGATGCATTACACCGCACTGCTATTGTGATCGGCATTAATGAAAAATTGTCCAAAATATATCGAAGCCTTTAAATAGGGTGAACTTCAAAGGAATGAAACAATAATCATACAATAAAAGTGCAGTGCATAAAATTTCATCAAGATATGTCAAAGGATACACACGCATGCGTACAAATTTCATGAATCCCATAACAAAAATTAAAGTGAACGAAACTCGGACGTTGGGATATTAATGTCCCAGATTTATAGTGGGGCCTATATAAAGTTTTATCAGAATGTCAAAAGGATCAAAAAAAGCAGTTAATGGGTTATTTAGGGCCAGAAATAGAGTGGTCATTAAAATAACGAGATCCAAAGCTTAGATATGATAATATTCATACTAGAGAAGTGTCGTGGAACCTGTATTGCATTTCATCAAAATCAGCAGAAGGCCTCAAAATATCATTAATGTCCTTAAGTAAAACGACCGGAAACTTTGTCCTTAAGGGCTTCTAAAAATGACGTTCCAACTATAATATACATTTTGTTTAATTTTCTTTCAATCTTGTGAGTAGAAAATTGCTTCTATTGTGCGAAGTATAAACTGCAGAGACGCTGTAGAATCTTTCTTCAGTTAAAAATGTGTGCTCTGTGCAACCTTCAGGCCATGCCATTCTTTCACCCTTCCTTGCTCTTCATTGCTGATACGAAACCTGCAAGACTTTGCAAGCAGCATCTCACAGACTGAAAAGAAAAGTGTTAACAGCAGCTCTTCGAAGCAAAAGGCGCCTCCTTCTATTTTCATTGCTCGGCGCATGAAACAATAGTAAGTTCAGAAACATTTTAATGGAGTGTATTTGTGTCTGAGTGAAGCCTTTGTAATTTCCTGCACAAAAGAGAATCTTCATGGAGGAGGAAGGTAGGTAGATAGGTAGCGCTATCACTGCAACAGGCCATAGAGGCCCACAGGGTTGTGAGACGTCGAGGCTCCCACATTTTCAAGACAGTCGGCTCACAGATGGCCGTGAGGTTGTCAACCTTACGCCCAGGAAGGTTCTTGGTACTCATTTGTATCAGAGTCTGAGTCGACCCCAGGACTATAGTGCGACTGGAATTGATTTATTACTTATGTAACGTGATTTATAAATAAATACGAAAAAAAGTCACACCAGTGATGAGCGGACATTAAAGTTGACACTAACTTTGCCGACAAGCGGCGGTCGCTCGCTCAGTATAGTTCGGTTACGGATTCAAGCCACGGAGTTTACTTTAGATGGAGCGGACGGAACCTGTAGCATGCATGGGAGAAATCGGAATTTAAAAAAAAACTTTAAATAGAAAGTGGCACGCGGTAGCGTAGTTAGTTGAGGCACTGTGCTACAAGCCGGAAGGTCTCGGGATCAATTCACGATGTCACTTGATTTTTCAATTAACCGAATCCTTGGGAAACATTTTAGAAAACCTTAATTAATGGTAGTACTCTTCCAACATATATTTGCTGTTTTCGCAGTTCTTCATTATTATTTGATCCCACGAAGTGAATTTTCAATCAAGCTGAACAGACAGAAGAACCGGAAGAGCGAGACAGTTACAAGAGTGACTCCACAACTTCTCTCGCTCATGGAGCTGAACCCTTCTTGAGAAGCCGCCAATTCTGCAGCTACTCAAGAACTTCCCAGCATTTTATGGAACCCGAAGGTTCATTTCCGTGTTCACAGGAACCCTCCACTTGTCCCTATCCTGAGCTAGATCGATCCCGTCCATATCATGCCATCCTCTCTCTAAGATCCATATTAATATTGTCCACCCACCTATATCTTGGTCTTCATAGCGGTCTCTTTCCTTCTGGCCTTCCCACCAGTATCCTATACGCATTCTTCTTGGATTAAAACTGATAAATAAAAACACGGCCAAGGCAAGCTGCGATTTGCAAACACCGGAAAACGTGGCAGAATTACAAACTTGTGACGTCATGCTCTAGGCACTTGCTTTAGGAATCCATGTCACAGAAAGTGTTCACGGAATGCCTCGTTCCATTAAGTTTGTTATAAACAATATTTAGAAAAAAATGATGTATTTCAGAAGAATGACAAATGCGTTTTATCACATTCAGAACACAGCTGCTTTGTGTCGCCACTCAGCATGGAAACAAAACAGAAGCGTGTAGCCTGCATTTCAACGATTGTTATACAGTTCGTGTATAGACAAAGCACTGCTGAAAGTGAAACTTCTGGACAGAAATTGGTCATAGCAGAATAGCATTGCCAGAATACGAGGCCAGACAGAAGAAATGCGCTGGTAGACAACGTATGAATGCGCTTTTAAATTATTAAATGTTGCCATAAGGGAAGAACATAAATTACTAGTGTTGGAAACTAAATGTTTAGGGGAAAAAATCTGTACATTCATAACAACTGCCAGCATAATCGAGAAGATTAAGAAATATTGCTTTTAAATTTTATCTCATGGTTAAAATATAAAAATTCCTTAACTCTTTCTCTAATACTACACAGACCATGGATATGAGCAGGGAGTAGATTAATCAATCGAAAAAAAAATGTTTTTTTTTTTTCAGTATTTATTCTAAACTTTAAAAATCACAGACTTCATGACTGGTTTAGTTTATAAGCAATTTCGTTTTAAAAACACAGAATGAGAAGATTCTTAATTTGACTATGAATTAATATCTTCTGTAATATAAGGCCGTGTAATTCATGAAAGTGAACAGACGATTCGGGGGAAGACTTAGCTAAGCAAGAAACCAGAACGCAGAGAGTAGCCAAGAGCCAGCAGAACAAGATGCATGTTACATGCTATTTTCTTGCTTAGCTTAATCTTCGACACTGAAGATGGTAACGATATGTTCCTCCGAAAAGTCAGTTGAAGTCACCGGCCTACACGGCGTTATATCTCAGAAAATGCTCTTTCTGACAACTGCTGTGAGTACCCCAGTTTGTAGATCTTCATTTTACTCTTTACGAATTTGAGTGATATAATTAAGGGCAGTGAAAAGGGCCGGACTTGTAACAGTCATGATGGACGTGAAAAATATATTCAGAATTGTATCCTTAAATCTGTGAGGGATAAACCAACCGGGAGACCGAGATATAGCTCAAACAATAACATTAAAATGGACCTTAATGAAATGGGGTTTACATTGGTCATGGACAGGATTCTGGCGTGGGTTTTTGTGAACGTGACTGTGAATAATCTGGTTCCCTAAGAGACGAGGTATTTGTTGAATAAATGAGCAACTGTAAGCTTCACAATACACACATGTAATAGTAAGTGAAATGTTTTATTTAATGATGTAAGGAGCAAGGAATACGTACAACAGAAACGACATACTCAACAATGGCACTGTTTCTAGAAGTCAGGCTTATTACTGGCCACTTGTTACCTTCATATTAATTAGATATTAACCATGTTATAGATCATAACATCCTTGTTTCCAGTTGAGCACAAGAAACTGCTTCATAATGTAGGTAGGGAATCATAAAAAA